>NC_090255.1:29351367-29366367 GCF_037325665.1 Littorina saxatilis | reverse complement strand
ACTGTCTTTCCCGTGTAAACAGTTCAGCTCATCGACTCAGATCTGTTCAGGCTTTTACATGGGATAAGACCGTCCCTCCACCTGGTCACATACCAAAAATGAAACCGGCACGGTTGGCCTAGTGGTAAGGCGTCCGCCCCGTGATCGGGAGGTCGTGGGTTCGAACCCCGGCCGGGTCATACCTAAGACTTTAATATTGGCAATCTAGTGGCTGCTCCGCCTGGCGTCTGGCATTATGGGGTTAGTGCTAGGACTGGTTGGTCCGGTGTCAGAATAATGTGACTGGGTGAGACACGAAGCCTGTGCTGCGACTTCTGTCTTGCGTGTGGCGCACGTTATATGCCAATGCAGCACCGCCCTGATATGGCCCTTCGTGGTCGGCTGGGCGTTAAGCAAACAAACAAACAAACAAACAAGAAAACAAACAAACAAACAAACAAACAAACAAACAAGCAAGCAAGCAAGCAAGCAAGCAAGCAAGCAAGCAAGCAAGCAAGCAAGCAAACAAACCAACAAACCAAAACTGAACAGCCTGGGTGCTCTCTGGGCACAGTGGGAACTTTTGTCTGGATAAATTCATTACGAAAATACCACTAGTTGCTCTTTAAGAAATCAAATAATAAAAAATAAATAAAAAAAAACCCAACTCAACACAGAAAGCAGTCGTGGTGGTTTTGTTCCCCCGTGATCTAGTCTCCGTGATGATGACCACACACTTTCTGTCTGCTTTATTTCCTAAATCTGGTGGCAGCTTTTGTCGTGATTGTCTGAGCGTCTTCCGTTGTCTGTCACAGCTGACTGACGTGAAGGATCTTTTCAAACAGTAACTTTAAAGTTATCTTTGACTTGCTGGCGTGGGTGTTCAAAAACAGAAATACTTAATCGTCTAACAAGCTTCCCAAAGAAGTTTCGAATGCCGGAATGAAGGTTTTCTTCGACCAATAATTTGTAAAATTCAGTTACAACAATTTGGTCGACAGGCTGATGGGTTTTAGACACAAAAGTGACATGTGTGCATTAACTGATCTATATTCCGAAAATAACTGTTACGGGCCACGTAATATAAAAACGTTCGCTTCAGTTCGTGCCACTATAAGATGTTAAGTCTCGTAATGGGCGGTTCTGGTGAGGTTATGCCCCCCTCTTTCTTTCGGCTGGTAACTGGCGCCACCTCGCGGCATGAGAAAGGGAAAAAAACATTGCATTGGTCTCAAATAGCATATCGGTTTGGTAACAGTTCGTGTGTAAGTCGTGCATTATATACGGTAAACAGACAATGGGCGGTTCTGGTGAGGTTATGCCCCTGCTTTCTTTCGGCTGGTAACTGGCGCCACCTCGCGGCAAGATCACAGGAGTTGTCTCGCGTTATCACCCCAGAAGCGCTCATTGGCAGACACGTTTTTCCCGGTCCGATGGGAGCATAATTATACTTTATCGACCGAGGTCAGAGGCCGAGGTTGATACATTTAAAACAGAAGGAGACATGCTCTCCGAAGACGGGCAAAACAGCTGGTCTGAAAACAACCGACCAACCATCGTTTATGTCAGAATGTTGTTTGTGCAAAAGTAAAACAAAAATCTTCGACATGGAGCCACGTTGTGAACCCAGTTTTTAGAATGCATGTTCGGGGGTCCACCGCGTTGCCGCAATCAAAGACAAGCGCGAAGTGTGTTTCCAGTAGCCCAGCGAGTCAAAGCTGGTGAACATTGATATCTTTAGTATCAAAATACAAGAAATTAACGTTTGTTATTGACAAAACAATACATTCACAGATATTTCGACCCAACGGTCTTTTAAATGAACAGACAAACAAATATTCACACAAAACTTATCAACAACAATATTATCAAAACAATACATCCACAGATATTTCGACCAACGGTCTTTTAAGTGAACAGACAAACAAATATTCACACAAAACTTCCAACAACCTACCTTTCTTATATTTTGATTCTGAATTTTGGAACGTTGGCAGCGCAGTCTCTTTGTTTTTGGATTTTGATATCTTTAGTGTTTTTGAAATGACATTGTGAGACAAGTAGGCTTATGTTAGGTTTTTGGATCACAGGTTTGACTTTCTTAATCCAACAGTTTTATCTGCTTCGACGAACGCATACCCACAAGGAGTACATAACATATGTTGACAAACGGAAGTAGTAACTCCTGACACCACAGAGAGGAAGAAGAAAACAGCTCGCCGACAACAAGTACGCATGTACCAAAAACCAGCCAGGTGAGTAATCTCAGAAGAAAGTTATGGTTATTAGCTGTCGTTGCAGCTTCTGCGGATGGTGTTAACTTCAGCAATAACTTGACGACACCGAAAACTGCTAATTATTTCCTCCTCTGCATCCGCACACAGGCAATTAACTGTCTAATTCAGAACCCTTCTGATCTCCAAAACAAACGCTTGTGTATTTTTAACTCTTAAAGGCACAGCAAGCCTCCCGTAAACCATCACAGAGCTCCCCGAGCGTCTACGTACAGTACAAGCATACTTCCATTTGAACGCTCACCGAACGGGAACATCCTGGCTGCTTTCTGTCGAGCGTGAGAAATGTTCAAAGAATTTATTTTTGTGGACTTGCTCCTCTACAACAATGGCGCCTCGTTTTGGTGCTGGACGGCTGTTATGAACATTCAATACCGGAAATCACGCCCGGACAGTAAGCCTCCTGTAAACCATCACAGATACTGTCAGGCTTTTACACACAGTACAACCACCCTTCCATTTGAACGCTCACCAAACGGGAACATCCTAGGTGCCCTACGTAAAGAGCGAGCAATTTTTAAAGGATTAATTTTGCAGATTGTCTCGAACACTTTTAATTTGGACCCATCCTGAACTCAGGTCAAACATGAGTTACTTCCCTTCGGGTCTCATTCTATCGATGTAAACTGGCGATAGCCGTGAATCGATGATTATCAAAATGTTTTTGGACCGTGGTGCGTTTTTGCGCTAGACCTAACTTTTAAAATCTAAATAATAAATTGACAGCTTGTTACACAAACATTCTTTAATCATAAAAGAATTCTTTTTTTTTCATCAAGACAAGATCAGTACAATTCGAAGTTGTGAAAGTTTGAAAAAAGAAAAGCCCGGAAGCAGGGTCACGCAAGGGTCGTAGCAGACGACGGTTTATGCATATCGCCGTTCCTCTCAACAGTCAAAAGCCATCGCTAGAGTTCTTGTGAACCACAGCCGTTTATTTCGTGCATAAAAACGTGCTATTGTAGATAAGCTCACATCGAGTCGCATTCAAATGTCTAACTGACGACTACATTGTGAAAAAGGGAAACTGGATCACACGGGTTCACGATGGCTCAGGGGTAAGATAAACCACGCAAAAATAAATTCTTTGAAAATTGTTCGCTCTTTACGGAGGGCACCTAGGATGTTCTCAATCGGTGAGTGTTTAAATGAAAGGGTGTTTGTACTGTGTGTTAAAGCCTGACCGTATATGTGATGGTTTACGGGATGCTTACTGTGCCTTTAAACGACCGAGGTTTTAAAGACGAACACTGCATTCCTTGTAAACAATTCCTGCCCACTTGTTCACATCTGGCCAGCCTTTGGCATGGTATAATAATAACAATTGTCAGTAAGTACTGGTGTCACATGACTGATGTGAACCAGTTGATTGGCTAATGGCGATGCGCTAAAACTGTTAGCGCACTCCAAGAGTGCGCTAACTTTTCCACAGAGCGTATTCTTCCGCCCTTTGCCTAAGCGAGACTGTACTGTCATCCTCAGAATTAATAAATGACATGTAGCTTATATTCTCCACAATACCAAATGGCCATAAATTTCCTGCTTCTCAATTAAAGCAGAAGTGGTTTTTTTCTGACAGATTGCATGTGCCTGTGCCACAGTGCCACTGATCTAAAAATAGAAGTCGCTGCGTCTCAATTAATGTTCGACTTGCATAGATTCTAGCAGAGACTGTAGAGTGTACTCTACAGTCTCTGATTCTAGAACAAGACAAGAACAATCGAAATCGAAAATGTGTAGGGTTCAGAACGTTCTTACCATATATAAGACTTATTACCAGCCTGCCTCATGCGTGCAGACTCAATGCAACGTGACGAACAATTTTTGTTTTTGAAATGAGACTGCCGTTGTTCGATTGCTATAGCCTAGCAGACGACATAAACCCCGCTCAGCAAATAAACATGTTGGGCAAATGTGAACGAAAAACCGATGGGGATATAATACGTGTAGAGTTCAGAGCATTCTTACCGTTCATATTTAGTGCCAGACTCCTCGATGAGTGAAGATACAACACGAGAAACATACCACATTTATTTTGAAAATGTGCTAACCGTCGAGCAGTCGATCATTGAGTCAATTCAAGGGGCACCACTCTGCACAGTCAATCCGTCGAAGCTCGACAGGTTTTGAATCGCAAATGACTTGTCTAAGTGCACATCCCTTTCTCCGAGTTCAAATGAGATCTCTATGAAAGATTATCACTTTTTAGCTTAACGCTACACTGGAATTACCAACAGAAATTAAAACAAGAGTTTGCGTGTGACGAAAGCACGACACACTTGAGACAGCCCACACAAAACTTCAGTCTTCCACGATCTGACCACACAGTTATGCCTATTCAAATGCGCGTAGCAAAATGTGCGTTTTGAATCATCTTTTTTTCTCTGACGGTACTGACAATATCGTTATTGAACAATCCCAGTGCACTAAGGGATTTATAGAGCAAATCTCGAAAATAATTATTGAACTCAGCGCTATGCGCTTCGTTCAATAATGAATTTTCTCGATTTGCTCTATAAATTCCTTAGTGTACTGGGATGTCTCAATAACTTAAATAATAATGACAGCTTATCAAGCTCGAACCACAGTAGTCTATGCTCTCCGCGCTTTGCATATTAACTATGTATAAGAACATGCTATTTAATATAACATCAAATACATATACATTCTAGCAAAATAAGGTAACAATAAACCTACAACAACACATTAGCCACGTATGGACCTTACGGCATAAGTGTAGATCTATCGTGGTACCTTGGTATTTGTTTTTACACCCCCGGTATAGGGGTGTGTATAGGTTTCGCTCGATGTGTTTGTTTGTTTGTTTGTTTGTTTGTTTGTTTGTGTGTTTGTGTTCGCATATAGATCTCAAGAATGAACGGACCGATCGTCACCAAACTACGTGAACAGGTTCTATACATTCCTGAGACGGTCCTTACAAAAATTGGGACCAGTCAAACACACGGTTAGGGAGTTATTGGTGGATTAAGATTCTACAAGGACTTATAGAGGGACATATTAATGGTCAAAGGGAAATAACCTTCTCAGTTGGTGGCAGTGAGAATGGTAAGGACGGGGGTGTTTTTCCTACCTCGGAGGAATTTCTTGTTTGTGTATCTATTTTCCAGCACTTTGTTCACAGGCTTACGTTTTTCGATGAATCGCTTTTTAGAAGGCGGATAATAACCAATTTTGTAAAAAGTTTGTTGTTGTTGTGAAGGCATATTAATAAGGTCTTCATTAAGACTACTAAATTTATTCGCAAATGCTTCGAGTCAAAGTATGACCAGAGGCTGGCATGATAATATATAAGTAACACATAAGCAAAAAGTGGTAAAATCGGTTCAAGAATAAAGAAACCAAAACATAAAACCGCTTTGCACAAAATCGTTAAAGACTCAATGTGTTTCGAGCTCTTCCCTCAATCTATGAAGCCCCGTGCACTACTTGGCACTATTTGGTAACCACGTGAAATTCAGAAGACACTCGTCGTTTGCGCAAGTGAAATATACACAGGAAAGGAATTTACTGTTGAAAACAAAATGATATAGCTTGCTGTGAGGACTTGCCGAGGTTTGTAACTCTGCTGTTTATTCGTAGTCATTATGACGACATAATTAGCAACCACGCCGCATATTATTTTACTCGCAAAATCAAAGGGATCTGATTGCCTTGAATCGATTTTTCATTCAGTTAACCGTGCAACGTGTGAAGGATATCTTGATCCTGAAAACGAGCCTTTCTTTCCTGGCCTACTGCAACCAGTAACAGACACGACTCAGTCTTCGAAAGACATGAACGCATTCCGTGCAAAAGAGAGAGAGAGAAAGAGAGAGAGAGAGAGAGAGAGAGAGAGAGAGGGGGTGAGAGAGGAGAGAGGAAGGAAGAAAGAGAGAGAGAGAGAGAGAGAAAGAGAGAGAGAGAGAGAGAGAGAGAGAGAGAGAGAGAGAGAGAGAGAGAGAGAGAGAGAGAGAGAGAGAGAGAGTCAGGCAGCTAGAGAGACAGACGAAATGACAGACACACAGGGAGAAAGAGAGAGACAATGACAATGACAATGACAATGACAAATTGACAATGACAAATTCTTTATTTACGAGGGTAGTGGCATAAGCAAACAGGTGCTTTTTTACAACCAGCCCTCGCCCATGGGAGGGTTTAATCTAATAATGAGAGAGAGAGAGAGAGAGAGAGAGAGAGAGAGAGAGAGAGAGAGAGAGAGAGAGAGAGAGAGAGAGAGAGAGAGAGAGGGAGAGAGAGATACATACATACATACATACATACATACATACGTACGTACGTACATACGTACATACATACATACATACATACATACATACATACATACATACATACATACATACATACATACATACATACATACATACATACATACATACATACATACATACATACATACATACATACATACATACATACATACATACATACATACATACATACATACATACATACATACATACATACATACATACGTATACATACATACATACATACAAACATACATACATACATACAAACAGACGCAAAGACAGACAGACGAACAGACAGACACACAGAGAGAAAGTGCAGCTGACCTCGAGTCAATATAATGTGTAGTTACAAGAATAGCAAAACAATGTTCTACTCTTTCCGGGTTACACATGAAATAGGTTTTCCGAAAAAGGAAAGTCTGATGGCCGCCTGCGTGCGTTTTGCTTCGAAGTGTCGACATTTCATTAAAAGAACAAAATAAGACAGACGTCACTAAGTTCAACACGTGTTGGAAAGTTCTTTGTACGGAAAAAGTTATAAAACAAATCGAAAGTGTGCCTTTCTACACCTTCTTCTTCTCTCTCCCCCTCGTCTCTCTCTCTCTCTCTCTCTCTCTCTCTCTCTATTTCTCTCTCTCTCTCCCCCTCGTCTCTCTCTCTTTCTCTCTCTCTCTATTTCTCTCTCTCCCTCTCTCTCCCCTTCGTCTCTCTCTCTCTCTATCCCTCTCTCTCTCTCTGTTTCTCTCTCTCTCTCTCTCTTTATTCCTCTCTCTCTCTCCCTCTCTCTCCCCTCGTCTCTCTCTCTCTCTCTGTTTCTCTCTCTCTCTCTTTATTCCTCTCTCTCTCTCCCTCTCTCTCCCCCTCGTCTCTCTCTCTCACTCCCTCTCTCTCTATTTCTCTCTCTCTCCCCATCGTCTCTCTCTCTCTCACTCCCCCTCTCTCCCCCCCCATAAAAAAGAAAAGAGAACTGTTGGAAAGTTCTTTGTAAGGCAAAAGCACCCCCACAAATTGCTTACAATGTTTATTTATTTATTAAGGAGATTTCTATAGCGCATAACTAAAAGCACTATGCGCACAATGTGCGCTTTCTCCCTTTCTAGGCTTACACCTTCGCCTTCTCTCTCTCCCTCGTCTCTCTCTCTCTCTCACTCTCTCTTTCTCCCTCCCTCTCTCTCTCTCTCCCCTCCCCGCCCCCCTTAATTAAAAAGAAAGGAGAACTGCTCACACATGCACATGCCATAAGTATAAAAACGTATTTGTTCATCATTTGATACTTGCTTTTTGTATCATTTGATATCCTTCGTTGAACACCTGTTGGTTAACTTGTGAATTGAAAACCAAAAAAATAAATTTAGACAGCCAGTGTTGAAGCAAACAAACAAGTTTTCTGGTCAATTTGTTTTTGAAAGGTTAAATGAGGATAACTCTTCAACATTCATGGGGACACAAACACACGTGCACACAGACACAGACACAGACACAGACACACACACACACACACACACACACACACACACACCCACACACACACACACACACACACACACACACACACACACACACACACACACACACACACACACACACACACAAACAACAAAAGTAACACAATTGTATTAAACAGAAAGAAAGTCCGTCCTTCTGAAAAAAATCACTAAGGCAATAGGAAATGTTTATCCTCACAGATATTTAAGCTTTTCGTTTTGTTTTTCTCTCCTTCTTAAAAATACGCAGTAACTTGTCACGTGAGACTACAAAAACGGCGCAGGAACTCAGCAAATTATCTCCCTTGTGTACTCGGCGCGATTCTAGCAAAACGAGGTAGACTTCCTCTTAGATATCACGGGGGATAACCGGTCAAAGGCCGAACAGAAGCCGAATGCCGCTCATGACACGTGTGAAGGCAAGTTTTGTCTGTTTTCTAGGTATTGTTTGATTTATGTCGGGATTTAAGGTAAGCTACTGATTCAGCGATGACTAAATTTGTTTCTCGATGCATAAAAAGTCAGGGAGCGACTGATATTTGCCCGTAAATATCCTTCAAAGCTGAAAATGTCCGCGATCGAGCACCGGAAATGGCTGTTCGATGGGTTTTGCAAGTAGAAATGTGCTTTATTTCACCAAATCAGCTCGTATTTGGTGTGGGTACGGGATTCTAGAGGACGAAGGAGTCATAAGAGGTGCAAAGAAGTGCTATTTGGGAGTAGAATAAATCTTCCGAGACAGTAGACAAGAGAAGGTCATATTTGAGAGAGGAGCGCGTAGGCCGATTGTCTTTCCGACAAGCGAATGATACAGCAGATTAATCATTCGTTTTGACCAGAAACCTAGTCTATAGTTTTTATAAATGAGTTTTTTAATTAAAACAATCACGAGAACTCTCTCGCTTAGCCTAATGGCTGTTCGATGGGTTTCGCAAGTAGAAATGTGCTTTATTTCACCAAATCAGCTCGTATTTGACATCGGTTTGGTATATATATATATTTTCTAATCCTACCGCGAACTGGATAGCAGACGCGGCACGACTGTTGCACCACACTTTGAAGGGGATATAGCTCAGTTGGTAGCGCGCTGGATTTGTATTCAGTTGGCCGCTGTCAGCGTGAGTTCGATCCCAGGTTAGGCGGAAATTTATTTCAGAGTCAAATTTGTGTGCAGACTCTCTTCGGTGTCCGAACTCCCCCCCCCCTCCCCCCCCCCCCCCCCCCCCCCGTGTACACTACATTGGGTGTGCACGTTAAAGATCCCACGATTGACAAAAGGCTTTCCTGGCAAAAATTGCTTAGGCACAGTTAATAATTGTCTACCTATACCCGTGTGACTTGGAATAATAGGCCGTGAAAGGTAAATATGCGCCGAAATGGCTGCAATTACTGGCCGTATAAAATTTCATCTCACATGGCATCACTGCAGAGCGCCTAGAACTGTACCCACGGAATATGCGCGATATAAGCCTCATTGATTGATTGATTGAAGTAATCCCACACTTTGAAGTAAATTACTTCAAAGTGTGGGGATGTGCCCCACACTTTGAAGTAAACCCATTTTTTACTTCAAAGTGTGGGGGGGATCTTCCCACACTTTGAAGTAAACTCAGTTTTTACTTCAAAGTGTGGGGGGATCTTCCCACACTTTGAAGTAACTTACTTCAAAGCGTGGGACTTTTGCATCGCCTGTTTGAGCCTGATGATTTTGTCAAAAAAAATGGCAAAGTCTTTTGGATGAGTGAACAGAAAAAGTGAGCGAGCCAAGAAACATAGGGATGTTTGTTATCAGGCTTTAAAGGCATATGTACTCGATGACTATACACGCTAATTGCTTTACCAACAGCTGGAGACATGCTAAATTAAGTTCCCTGCAAAATATTGTGGTCTAGGACCCCTTCAATGTTGAGATATGTTAATTTTCATTTTGATCTGGATCGTCCTATTTATAGATTTGGCAACACATGTAACGTTGATGCAAGGGAGCTAACACCGCGGCTTTGTTGACATCCTCACTTTTTCAGAGGCTAGAACAAGCTGTAATGCATGTATTATGGTCCGCGCATGGTGACATATCGTCATTATATGGTCTTATGGTGCGTTTGACATCGATTATGGGCAAACTACACTTTGTAAACACGGGAGCGCGTACATATGCCTTTAAGCAATGTCCCATTGTTGAGTATGACAAAAACTCAAGGTGACGATTTTAAAACATGTTGGGTCACGCATGGTCCAACCTTACATGGTCCAACCTTACATGGTCCAACCTTACATGGTCCAACCTTACATGGTCCAATCTTACATGGTCCAATCTTACATGGTCCAACCTTACATGGTCCAATCGTGCATGGTCCAATCTTACATGGTCCAATCTTACATGGTCCAACCTTACATGGTCCAATCTTACATGGTCCAACCTTGCATGGTCCAACCTTGCATGGTCCAATCTTACATGGTCCAATCTTACATGGTCCAACCTTACATGGTCCAATCTTACATGGTCCAACCTTGCATGGTCCAACCTTGCATGGTCCAACCTTACATGGACAACCTTACATGGTCCAACCTTACATGGTCTAACCTTACCATGTCCAACCTTACATGGTCCAATCTTACATGGTCCAACCTTACATGGTCCAATCTTACATGGTCCAATCTTACATGGTCCAACCTTACATGGTCCAACCTTACATGGTCCAACCTTACATGGTCCAATCTTACATGGTCCAATCTTACATGGTCCAATCTTACATGGTCCAATAATATATATGGACCATGTAAGATTGGACCATGTAAGGTTGGACCATGTAATGTTGGACCATGTAAGGTTGGACCATGTAAGATTGGACCATGCGTGACCCAACATGTTTTAAAATCGTCACCACGAGTTTTCGTCACACTCAACAATTAATGGGACATTGCTTAAAGCCATATGTACTCGATGACTATACACGCTAATTGCTTTACCAACAGCTGGAGACATGCTAAATTAAGTTCCCTGCAAGATATTGTGGTCTAGGACCCCTTAAATGTTGAGATATTTGAATTTTTATTTTGATCTAGATCGTCCTATTTATAGATTTGCCAACAGAGGTAGCGTTGACGCAAGGGAAATAACTCCGCGTCTTTGTTGACATCCTCACTTTTTCAGAGGCTAGAACAAGCTGTAATGCATGTATATGGTCCGCGCATGGCGACATATCGTCATTACATGGTCTTATGGTGCGTTTGACATCGATTATGGGCAAACTACACTTTGTAAACACGGGAGCGCGTACATATGCCTTTAAAGCCTGATAACAAACATCACTATGTTTCTTGGCTCGCTCACTTTTTCTGTTCACTCATCCAAAAGACTGCCATTTTTTTGACAAAATCATCAGGCTCAAACAGGCAATGCAAAAGTCCCACGCTTTGAAGTAAGTTACTTCAAAGTGTGGGAAGATCCCCCCACACTTTGAAGTAAAAACTGAGTTTACTTCAACGTGTGGGAAGATCCCCCCACACTTTGAAGTAAATAATGGGTTTACTTCAAAGTGTGGGGCACATCCCCACACTTTGAAGTAATTTACTTCAAAGTGTGGGATTACTTCAAAGTGTGGTGCAACAGTCGTGCCGCGTCTGCTATCCAGTTCGCGGTAGGATTAGAAAAAAATATATATATATACCAAACCGATGTCAAATACGAGCTGATTTGGTGAAATAAAGCACATTTCTACTTGCGAAACCCATCGAACAGCCATTAGGCTAAGCGAGAGAGTTCTCGTGATTGTTTTAATTAAAAAACTCATTCATAAAAACTAGAGACTAGGTTTCTGGTCAAAACGAATGATTAATCTGCTGTATCATTCGCTTGTCGGAAAGACAATCGGCCTACGCGCTCCTCTCTCAAATATGACCTTCTCTTGTCTACTGTCTCGGAAGATTTATTCTACTCCCAAATAGCACTTCTTTGCACCTCTTATGACTCCTTCGTCCTCTAGAATCCCGTACCCATACCAAATACGAGCTGATTTGGTGAAATAAAGCACATTTCTACTTGCAAAACCCATCGAACAGCCATTTCCGGTGCTCGATCGCGGACATTTTCAGCTTTGAAGGATATTTACGGGCAAATATCAATCGCTCCCTGACTTTTTATGCATCGAGAAACACATTTAGTCATCGCTGAATCAGTAGCTTACCTTAAATCCCGACATAAATCAAACAATACCTAGAAAACAGACAAAACTTGCCTTCACACGTGTCATGAGCGGCATTCGGCTTCTGTTCGGCCTTTGACCGGTTATCCCCCGTGGATATATGCTGCGGCAAAACATGACATGCTATCATCTGAACGATTGCATCTTCTGCAAGGAAACTGTCAAAACAAAAGTGTTTATGATATCTTAGTCTGACGTGTTTTCAAGAGAATCTAATTTGTCTTGTGAAGTACCTGAATATACCCGTACTTGAGAAATAAAACTGTACAGGTGAATACGTGCACTGCAGATCACAGCAGTACGTTTTACTGCAAGATGTTTAAACCCTTCATCCACCCCTTCTTTTTGCGATGAACAGGGTGGTGTGTAGTCTAATGCTGACAGACACGCCTGGTTTACTGAAACTGTGTACTCCCAGATTATCCATGCGTGGTAATGGAGATGTTGTTGCAATGGTGGTTAGGTACAATTTTGTAGGCGTACGAAAGCTCGGTGTCTTTGACTGTCTTTTTGTCTTCTTTCACCGACACACGCACGCAGACACACAGACACAGACAATGAAACATACAGACGTGCGCGCACACTACTACCACACACACACACACACACACACACACACACACACACACACACACACACACACACACACACACACACACACACACACACACACACACACACACACACACACACAGAATTATTTTATTTTTCAACATAATTTGTCGACGCCACGATTAAAAGCACGCTTCATTTTGACTACCCGGTGGGAGTTAGAACGTATATATGTTAAACGGCTGATGGAAGAGCCATACCGCGGGGTGGTAGTAATATTTACACCTCACGACATACTGTTGGCAATGATTAACAATGTTTTGCCGTCTGTTGTTGATTTGGGTTCATTAATATTTAAGTAAACTAAAAGTGTCAATGAGAAAATGTTTCTGCACTTTCGACTACTTTTTTTTTGGTCAGAACATTTTTAGATTGACAAATATGTTGTTAAAAGTAAAAAGCAAAAAGAAAACAACAAAAAAGACAAAGTCATACACACGGTTTTTTTCTTCTCAAGAATTAACTAACTGTCCCGTTATAACTAGCGATGTTCTTGGTACCAGGGAAATCACCTTCACAAAACGCACCTGCGGAAAATGCACCTCCAGAAAATGCACCCACTTTGCACGAAATTGGACTAAGTGATACTAAACCTCCAACAGAAAATACAGGAAGACAAGGATAAAACAATGGACACATGATGATCTGCTAAGGCCAAAAAAATAGTCTGTTTACGGTAACCCGACCGACCCTATTTTTTTCGCGCGACCCTAGACTTTTTTTGGGCATTTGGGAAAAAAAAAAATCTTTTGTAACGTAAAAATATGGTTTTTTGGAGAAAAAAAATAAAATAAAAATCCCGACCTACCGACCCTATTTTTTTGGCCTATGTTACCGTAAACAGACCTATTTTGTTTTGGCCTAATAGGCCTTTCTGACCGGTGGCTAGCATTGATCAAAAGCTGGTCCAGCCCTGTGTAATCTCCTCACAGTGAATTATGTGCCACGACCTGTTCCATGTTTCTGAACTGATTCTGACCAGCAGTAACTTTACTATTTGTCAAGCCCCGTTTAAACATATCTGTTTACTTCCTTCTAAAAGGTACATGTAGTAAATAACTTATTATGTAAGTGGCAATGTGCTGGTCTTCATAACTACTTACACAAGAATCTAATGTACCTTTTGTCACCAACATAATACAGAAGCTGGACTCAGGGAAAAGGATGGCAGAATGATGACCCACTAATAGGTATGTGTGACCAAAGCCCATGCAGGTTCCGTTTAATCTCCCGCCGTGAGTTGTATGTATGTCGATAAGCTGCGACCTGTTCCACGTTTCTGGACTGATTTTGAACCGCAATTACAATTTTGTCCAGCCCCGTTTAAACACATGTGTTTACTCCCTTCAAAAAGGTACATTATCGAAAAATCTCAACACTCAAACTTCCACATAGGAGAGGACCGGCACGGTTGGCCTAGTGGTAAGGCGTCCGCCCCGTGATCGGGAGGTCGTGGGTTCGAACCTAAGACTTTAAAATTGGCAATCTAGTGGCTGCTCCGCCTGGCGTCTGGCATTATGGGGTTAGTGCTAGGACTGGTTGGTCCGGTGTCAGAATAATGTGACTGGGTGAGACATGAAGCCTGTGCTGCGACTTCTGTCTTGTGTGTGGCGCACGTTATATGTCAAAGCAGCACCGCCCTGATATGGCCCTTCGTGGTCGGCTGGGCGTTAAGCAAACAAACAAACAAACCACATAGGAGACCGACGTCTTATCCAGACGAGGTACCGACTCGCCCCCGCCCATCTCGCCGCCACTTTGTAGTCGCCGACTTCACGGTCTACTTGCTTTCAAACTGTCAAGGGTGCCATTTCGCCCCCGCAAGCAGTGCCAACTCGCCCCCGTGTATTCCATGCGATGAAGTTGACCATTCTCGTGCAAAACAGGTTACCTGTAGGACTCGCATTTTTAATTAACGTTCCTTTTTACAGTATATATGGGACATTTTAATTATCGTTACCCGTGTAACCTTTGTGGCAAATGCAGTCATCTTTAGACTTGCACATTCGTATTTTTAATTTTTCCTTGCGTCACCAACTGCAACGCATTTTTGTGTGTGTGTGTGTGTGTGTGTGTGTGTGTGTGTGTGTGTGTGTGTGTGTGTGTGTGTGTGTGTGTGTGTGTGTGTACCCCCGTTTCCACAGGTTTGGTTGCC
>NC_090255.1:29336931-29348667 GCF_037325665.1 Littorina saxatilis | reverse complement strand
GTGTGTGTGTGTGTGTGTGTGTGTGTGTGTGTGTATGTGTGTGTGTGTGAGTGTGTGTGTGTTGTATTGAGTGCGAACGTGATTGCAGGCATGCGGCGCGCGTGTGTGTGCGAGTCGACGTTTGTTTTCCTTTGTCTTATATTGACATACATGTACATTTCAATGTTCTATCATGCATTATGTATTCGTATAGGTAATGTTGTAATTAGTAATACTGTATGATTGCGGTTGACAATTGTCCTTTTATTGTCTTTATTGTTATGTCTTAGTTTAGCAGGGACAGATTGTAAGACTAGGCGTGAGCCTAAAATCTCCATCCTTGAGTAATAAAGTTCGTTCGTTCGTTCGTTCGTTCCCTCCCTCTCTCTCTCTCTCTCTCTCTCTCTCTCTCTCTCTCTCTCTCTCTCTTTCTCTCTCTTTCTCTCTTTCTCTCTCGCTTTCTCTCTCTCTCGCTCTCTCTCTCTCTCTCTCTCTCTCTCTCTCTCTCTCTCTCTCTCTCTCTCTCTCTCTCTCTCTCTTTCAATCTATATTTTGTACGTGCGTCCGTCTTTACGTGTTGTTTAAAGGACAGGTTGGAAGAATAGGCTTTGCCTAAAACCTTTATCCTTTTGTAAAAAAGTTCTGAGTCTGAGTCTGAGTCTGAGTCTCTCTCTCAAGGGTAATTTTGTCCACTTTCCACTCCATTATTCCTTGACTTATCTTTTTCCTTGATAATGGCAGCAAAACTTCATTGTGATTCAGCTGTTGACGAGATCGTGAAAGTAGCGTGAGTACTTCTACAGTAGTAGCTAGACAAGGTCGATTTCGTGTTAGATTGTAGGAAAACCCCAGCATCATTGATGATGGACAAATGTGACCCTCCACCACGAAATGAGTCGCATGTCACCTCGCGCTGTTCTGCGCTAGGCTTAATATAAGTCCGGGGAGTGTCTGGTAACAGTGTGTGGGTCACCTTAGTCACAGGCTAATAACTCAAACAGTTTTCGCTCTTTTCTAAAACGGTTTTCACCACTGAATAGAGCATACACATCTCGTTATGAAAATGTAAAAATATAAAAATCATGCAAAGGCGACATGCGACTCATTCCGTGGTGGAGGGTCACAAATGCCTCTGGAGTTTCCATAAAATTGGCAAGTTTCGGATGAGGATGGAGCATGCAGTCAATGCTGACAAGGGTGGTGTGTCCCACATTTATATTTTCAAGGTGAAACACGGCCCTAATTTTCAGACATTTATTAGAAATATTAAGCACAGATTTATTTGTGAAAAGTATAACGCAGTTTTGAGTGAAACGTTGGAAATATTTTACAAGGTTTGGCGCTTGAATATATGCATGTTTGGATGTAATCCTTTGATATATATACAAACCTTGTAAAATATTTCCAACATATTGGTAAGACAACGTGATGCATGTGTCTGCATGGCAGGAAGCAACGGCTAGTACAAACTACCGTGTGTGTTGTACATATTCGTTTAATACCGCGACCACCATGCCATGTCCATCCATGTCTTTGTCATCTTGTTCTTCCTCCGCCTTCTGCCCCTGTTGATGCAGTCAGTGTATCCCTTGCGCTACTCTCTCTCGCATTGAGCTCGTCACGCTCTAACCTTAGTACATCGATAGGCGTGTGCGAAAGTGACAGCTGAAACATCGCTGATCTTGTTGAAACGCCTCTGGGTATTTAACGTGTCTTGGACGGTCTTGTCATGTCTTTCCCTTGAACTTTTTCGTCTCGCCTTCTCCTGACCTCTTCTTACCTGTTTGATTATGTATATTTTTGTGTGCGCTTTTTCCTCAACGTTTCAATGCAGTACTATCATTAGAACAGTTGCTGTCATTGGCGACGGCTGGGTGTAAGAAAAAGTCCTGTTTGCTAATGACGTTACTCTAGTTGAAAAATATTGACCTTCTTTTCTCTTCTCTTCTCTTTTGTCTGTCTGTCTGTCTGTCTGTCTGTCTGTGTGTATGTCTGTCTGTCTGTCTGTCTGTCTGTCCGCCTGTCTGTCTGACCTTCTTTCTGTCCGTCCGTCCGTCCGTCCGTCCGTCTGTCTGTCTGTTTGTCCGCCTGTCTGTCTGTCTGTCCGTCCGTCCGTCCGTCCGTCCGTCCGTCCGTCCGTCTGTCTGTCTTTATGTCTGTCTTTCTGTCTATCTGTCTGTCTGTCTATCTGTATGTCTGTCGTCAAGCTACTGGGAATATTGGAGAACATGACTTCTATTCAATGGATTTCTTCACACGTTCGCTCGTCGATAAGTTAGTACGAAAGCGACAAGCTGGAAATCAGTGACTGTGGAAAATTGCCTGTGGCTATTTAACGTGCCTTGAATACTCCTCTCGCTCTCTGGCATCAAGTAATCCAATCTGTCATCAAACTTGTCCCTGCTTTCATGTGATTACAAAAAGGCCAAAATGACTTTTATCTGTTCTCATACACCTTCAGATCACTTACCTGCAAGGGTCAAGTCCAAAGAAATGTGTTTCCGTATTTTACTGTCCAATCACTTTGTTCTGCTTAATTCTGTCAAATATATATTTTTTCTTCCCTTTGCGTGAACGATGGAATCTAGCAAACTCACACACAACAAAAGTCATAAGATCTTTTCGCATGAATTATTGTCTCGATGTTTCCCGGACTCTCTGTCTTAGCTACTTGTTAATGACACCTAATGCTAACGAAGACTAGTCAAACGTGTATCAATGCGCCTCGCCAGCAGGTGTTCAATGAGTAAAGTTTTGGCGTTCATCAGAATTGAACAACGGTTAATTGTCTCTGGAATGGCGGGCGCAGTGGCGTGGTGGTAAGACGTCGGCCTCCTAATCGGGAGGTCGTGAGTTCAAATCCCGGTCGCTGCCGCCTGGTAGGTTAAGAGTGGAGATTTTTCATCTCCCAGGTCAACTTATGTGCAGACCTGCTAGTGACTTAACCCCCTTCGTGTGTACACGCAAGCACAAGACCAAGTGCGCACGAAAAAGATCCTGTAATCCATGTCAGAGTTCGATGGGTTATGGAAACACGAAAATACCCAGCATGCTTACTCAACAAAAGCGGAGTGAAGCTGACTATGCTCTCAGAGTATAGTGTAAGGAACCCAAATGGCCAAACGAACTCACACGTAACCAGACAATTCTGGAACGCTGAAGAAGAAGAACAACGGTTATCGGACCAATCACATACTCTGTTTTAATTCTAAACCCAACTTGATTGAATTACAATATGTGCAAATGACTTCTCATACTAAACTGACGAAACAATGCATTGTTTTGTTTCTTCGTTTCCTGAAATGAGTTAATGTAGTTATTCCGCCATCATGCTAACCCTTGTTGGCTCACGTAAGTGTAGCCTATGCGATGCTAACTTTTGTCTGTCTGTGCGTGCGTGCGTGTGTGCGTCTGTGCGTGTGTATGTCTGTGGTAGAAACTCTAACATTTGAAGACGTCACATTACATTGACGTCACATTATGACGTAAGAGGGTTAGACGTCACGCGAAGGAAGTACTGAAAGTCTCGGTCATTATTATTTTGAGCGCGCCGAGACTGGTTGGCAGTCGTGTCCTTGTAAGTAGGCTACATGCAGACAGACAGATCTAGATCTAGTGTCTCGCTTTCTTGCACAGTTTCACCTATGCTCTTTCTGTGTGTGTGTGTGTGTGTGTGTGTGTGTGTGTGTGTGTGTGTGTGTGTGTGTGTGTGTGTGTGTGTGTGTGTGTGTGTGTGTGTGTGTGTGTGCGTGCGTGCGTGTGTGTGTGTGTGTGTGTGTGTGTGTGTGTGTGTGTGTGTGTATGTGTGACGGAGTGATTGAATTTGTGTTACTGTTTGTCGATTTCTTACGTGAGCCTTGAAGGCTTCGCCTCTTGTTTTGTAATTACTATGATTGCTTAAAATAAGCATTATATGCTTGAGTATGTAATCATCCATGTATTGTTCTTGTCATGATTAAAACTGAATAAAGTTTTGTTTAAACCAAACAATGCATAATCAAACTGGGAGTGTGTATCATTCTTAAGCCTGCTATCAATTAGGCGAGTTGGACTTCACAAAGTCTACTTCACGAAGCTTTGGCACTGAATTTTCATTAAAAAGACTTCACAAAGTCAACTTCCGGCTGAATTAAGGACAGCCTTTCAAAGCTTCAAGACAGAGAAGCGAGGGAGATAAATAAATAAAATCAACAACAAGAAAAAGACAAGTCGCGTAAGGCGAAATTACTACATTTAGTCAAGCTGTGGAACTCACAGAATGAAACTGAACGTAGTCCGCCGCTAGTGCAAAAGGCAGTGAAAGTGACGAGCCTGTTTGGCGCGGTAGCGGTTGCGCTGTGCTTCATAGCACGCTTAACTGTACCTCTCTTCGTTTTAACTTTCTGAGCGTGTTTTTAATCCAAACATATCATATCTATATGTTTTTGGAATCAGGAACCGACAAGGAATAAGATGAAATAGTTTTTAAATTGATTTCGAAAATTTAATTTTGATCATAATTTTTATATTTTTAATTTTCAGAGCTTGTTTTTAATCCAAATATAACATATTTATATGTTTTTGGAATCAGGAAATGATGAAGAATAAGATAAACGTAAATTTGGATCGTTTTATAATTATAATTTTTTTTACAATTTTCAGATTCTTAATGACCAAAGTCATTAATTAATTTTTAAGCCACCAAGCTGAAATGCAATACTGAAGTCCGGCATTCGTCGAAGATTGCTTGGCCAAAATTTCAATCAATTTGATTGAAAAATGAGGGTGTGACAGTGCCGCCTCAACTTTTACAAAAAGCCGGATATGACGTCATCAAAGACATTTATCGAAAAAAAGAAAAAAAAACGTCCGGGGATATCATTCCCAGGAACTCTCATGTAAAATTTCATAAAGATCGGTCCAGTAGTTTAGTCTAAATCGCTCTACACACACACACACGCACAGACAGACACACACACACACACACACACACACACACAGATACACCACGACCCTCGTCTCGATTCCCCCTCTACGTTAAAACATTTAGTCAAAACTTGACTAAATGTAAAAAGAAATGAGAAGAAGAACAAACCAAGGACTGAGTCAGCAAAAAAAGGAAAGATTTCCCACGTGTACAAGATCTTTTTTTGATCTGGTTCTCGTGGGAGCAAACCTCGCTCGTTATCTCGTTGATTTCCAAAGGTAAATGTCCTTGTTTTTCCCCCCTGAAATTCCAAGAAAAAACATCCTTTGCTTCAAGATTGTTTGAATCCTCTGAAGATCGGGGCAACGAGCGAAGAAAAAACACACCTTGCGCTGATGTAGAACAGGCAAATATATTCTGCCATTCTGTTTTCTTGCGAGCAAATATATATTCTCATTTCTTGCGAGTAAATATATTCCGATGGTTCGATTGTATGCGAACGCATAATTATCATTGTGAGATTCTGATTTCATGCGAGCAGATATATTGAACGTATATTATTCTGATATACTGATTCTTGGCAAGCAGATATATTCTGATATTCTGATGTTGTTTCAACGAGTGATTTCGGGTCACCCGCTACACCCTCCGGCACCTGACTTAAATATAAAGTCGTATGCGCATTGTCTCACTCTCACCTCCCCCCTTCAATCTTTCGATAGTCTATCCTGCGCCCCCCCCCCCCCCCCCCCCCACCCTTGCCCTGTCTCTTGCCCCTTAGCCTTTCGATCCCCCTCCCACACACACACACACACTCCACACCTTTCTCCGTGCTCAATTGAGTTTTCGAGTCGAAGCTAAATCTGTCCAGAATCGAAGCTAAATCGTTGGGGCCGTTCACATGGCAGACTTGTTGCCGACTTGGTCTCAACAGCAACTCGGGAGCGATTTCAAACCAACACAAGTTTGGGAAACGTTGGTTGAAAGTGTGCCATGTGAACGACACTTTAGCCTTTTCTTCTTCTGCCTGATTGTGGAACTGCCTAACTGAGGACAAGGGCACTGACATAGAATGACGGTACTTTAATGTCCATGGGAGGAAGTTGGGAGGGAGGGTTGCTAACTTTGTCGTTTTCAGCCCATTATTTCCCTCCTTGACAGTTCGTCTCGTGATCCCCCCTATCTCTCTGGCTCCACCTTGAGATAACGGGCAGTCAGCCTTCGCTTCCACCGCTCTCAAACCAACGAGAAAAACGCCTCAAAAAGAACACGAGAAAGCTTCTCCACATATCATACTCTCCGTTTAAAGGCACGCTCCTAGCTACCCGTGTAAACAGTTCGGCGAAGTAAACCGTCTCAGATCTGGACAGGTTTTCACTTAGGATAAGACCATCAATCCACTTGGTCACATACACAAGAATGAACAGCCTTAATGGTGCTCTACCGGCACGGTTGGCCTAGTGGTAAGGCGTCCGCCCCGTGATCGGGAGGTCGTGGGTTCGAACCCCGGCCGGGTCATAGCTAAGACTTTAAAATTGGCAATCTAGTGGCTGCTCCGCCTGGCGTCTGGCATTATGGGGTTTGTGCTAGGACTGGTTGGTCCGGTGTCAGAATAATGTGACTGGGTGAGACATGAAGCCTGTGCTGCGACTTCTGTCTTGTGTGTGGCGCACGTTATATGTCAAAGCAGCACCGCCCTGATATGGCCCTTCGTGGTCGGCTGGGCGTTAAGCAAAAAAAAAAAAAAAAAAAAAAAAATGATGCTCTTTGTGCGGAGTGGGAATTATTCGATGAATATATTTTGAAAAAGGGAATAGTCCATTTTTTAAAGAAATGTATGCATTAGGAAACTCTTACCCACCGCAGCAAGCAGTCAGAGTTTTGGTTTTAGGTATGAGTCAAAGTGGAGGGATGGTCTTATTCTACGAGGAAGCCTCAGTGCTCAGATCTGAGACGGTGAGCCGGCCTTTTTACACTCGCAGGAGTGGGCCTTTAAAGGTACACTCCTCTCGCTTGTAAACTTTTCTGTACATCATCACCAGGGCCGGACCCAGGGGGGGGGGGGGGGGGGGGGTTCCAGGGGTTCCGGAACCCCACCCCTGGAAAAAGCATGTACCTTGCTTTGACTTTTACTAGTCAGTTTAGCACCAAAACAATGCTGCTCTTAACCCTCAAAACAAGGCCCAGAATGCACCAGATTGCACAGATTTTAACCGTTTTTCAACAATTTTCCGGGGGAGCATGCCCCCGGACCCCCCTAGTTCGCGCGCCTGCTTTGCAGGCGCGCGCTTGTGGCTTCGCCACTTCGCTGATTTGCCCCCCCAAAAAAGGAGGAACCCCCCCCCCCCCTTACAACTCATTTGGTCCGGCCCTGATCACAGAACTGACTAGGCTTTTACAAGATACAAGAGTATATGTGACCTTCCACCACGGAATGAGTCACATGTCACTTGCATGATTTTCATATTTTTACATTTTCCTAAAGAGTTTTTTATGCTCTATCCAGTGGTGAAACCCATTTCAGAAAAGAGCGAAAACTGTTTCAGTTATAAGCCCGTGACTAAGGTGACCCTCACACTGTTACCAGACACTCCCCGGACTTTTATTAAGCCTAGCGCAGAACCGCGCGAGGTGACATGCGACTCATTTCGTGGTGGAGGGTCACATATTCTTCCCTCAGGACATGTACTATAAGTCAACAGCCCTGGCTGCGTCCCGTGCAGAGTTGAAAAGGGTTGCTATATGTGACCCTCCACCACGAAATGAGTCCAATGTCACCTCGCGCGGTTCTGCGCTAGGCTTAATATAAGTCCGGGGGGTGTCAAGTAACAGTGTGAGGGTCACCTTAGTCACAGGCTTATAACTCGAAAAGTTTTCGCTCTTTTCTAAAACGGTTTTCACCACTGGATAGAGCATAACAAACTCTTTAGGAACATGTAAAAATATGAAAATCATGCAAGGTGACATGCGACTCATTCCGTGGTGGAGGGTCACATATATTAGTTGTGGAAGATGACAGTTTCGAAATTAATTCTTGCCAAAAATCACTTTGTCCACAAAAAGCAATCAAGAGAGTATAATTATTCTGATACGTGTTAAAGTGGAAATACTCTCTTTCGTACTAAGGCTTAAAGAAATTGGGCGAAGTCGACTTCGGGAAGTCTACTTCAAGAAGCTAGCTTCACGAAGCTTTGACATTGAAATGACGATAAAAGGGCTTCGTGAAGTCGACTTCGGGCTCAATGAAGGACAGTCTTGACCCCATGTCATAGTCTGGTCAAATTGGTGGTGCTCAATATGGTGAACTACACGGGAATGATAGTGCCTTTAATCTACCCTCCCCCCACCCACACACACACACACACACACCCTCCTATCCTCCCTCGTTCTGTACATTTCCATTTCTGATCTAAACGACTGTCTGAGTTGTCAGCGAAGACTCTGAGACACATCAAACTGGCGACCGACTTGCACTTTGTGAGGTGACAAGGCTGAAAATGAAGTGCGTTGAGAAACTTATTAGCAAACTTTGCTGAAGTTTGAAAATGGATGCAACCTGAGTTTGAACTGAATCGGAAACCCCAAACGGCCAATTTCGGGAGTCGACGCAGTCAGTGTCTCTTTTGGTTCCGGTAAGCGAGCCAATAAAGAAGAAACATATTCATAACTAGATGAATACCCGCTTCGCCGGGTTCGGCTTCGCCGGGAAGAAGTAGAGCCGAATACCCGGCTGCGCCGGGGACCCGGACGCCGGCTTCGCCGGCGCACCGCACGAAGGAAGGGAGATAAACGCGCAAAACACTGGAGAAGATAAGGAAGAGTAATACCCGGCTTCGCCGGGACAGTGACCTTCTAAAAATAGTAACGGGAATATGGATTGAGCGTTGTCGACAGTGACCTTCTAAAAATAGTAACGGGAATATGGATTGACGCCACACGAAGGAAGGGAGATAAACGCAAAACACTGGAGAAGATAAGGAAGAGTTACTGGGAATGGATCTGGGAAGATGAACAGAAAAACCAAAATCGGTTCAGCGCTGCGCGCTGAGAGCACGTGTTGAAATATCTCATCGAGCAGGTTGTGTCCGGGGTCTACCTGAATATGCCCACCAAATTTGAAACAGATCCATCGAGAACCTTGGGCGTGCATCGCGGACACACACACACACAGACACAAGTCGTATATATATATATATATATATAGATTATCTCTCTGGTGAATTCAATATCTCTGCTCCCTGCTTGTTCAGACAGATGTTTCAATGTCATGTTGAACTTTAGCTTGTGTAAGTTCAGGGACGTTTTTTTGTACTGCAATCTAAGCCTCTGATTATGCAGAAATTGCTCTTGTAGTTGTAAGCATACAAAAGTCATTTATGTAACTATATACCATTCAAGTTACGGAATGTTCGATCGTTCCCTGAATAGTAGTTCTGCTGTCAGTCTTCAACGTGTGACGTTCTGGGGGGTCGACGGAGAAAGAAGGTTGCAAGAAACCTTCTACATTTCACTGTCATACGCCTGAAATATGAATAGCTTCTGCAGAGTAAGCCGAGAGAAAAAAGACAGAATAAGATTCCTGCTGAATCGGTCTCGCATAACAATAAAGAACAACATGCAAAGAAAGGTAGAAAGAAAGAAAAAAGATACAAACGAACAAACAAACCAACAAACCAACCAGTAAATGAAGTGACCCCAAGAGTCCAATAGTGCTATACTAATCATGAAATGCATTATCATTCACATCCTTCTCATCAGTCTTGCGTTTAGCTTCTATTCTCAAACATACATACAAACAATACTCATAAATGAAGGCATCAACAAGAAGAAACTCAAAAAGTCTTAGACACACACGGGTAATCAGTAAGTAGACATAACGTCCAACAATGACTGTTGACAATTTCTTCCAAAACCTCGTCGCTTTTATTATGCAGCCGGACTTTTATGATAAGTCCCAGGTGACTTTTTGACCCTAACGATAGACAGAACAGAACGGACGGCGAAGTACTAAAGCCTTAATTAACACTGCTGTCAAAACTATTCATCAAAGGGCCGCAACTTCCGTCGACGCAGCATTAGATTCGCTCCCTTGAGGATTCATCACCCTCTCGGAAGTATCGCTTTTGATAGAAACACGAATAAGTCATAGTCCGAGTGCTTCCCCCTGGCTGGTACTCTCCGGTCAAAGAGTCACCGGACGCTATGATGGTGAATAATCTTTTGATTGGTGATTGTAGGGATGATTGTGTGTGTGTGGAGGGGGGACGGATTTTGTGTGTGTGTGTATGTGTGTTTGTGTGTGTGTTTGTGTGGAGGGGTGTTTGTGTGTGCGTGTGTGTATATGTGCGTGTGTGTAAATGTGCGTGTGTGTGTGTGTGTGTGTGTGTGTGTGTGTCAGTGTGCATGCCAATGCGCGTGTGCGTGTGTGTGCGTGTGTGTGAGTGTGTGTGTGCCAATGTGTATGTCAATGCGCGCGTGCGCGTGTGTGTGTGTGTGTATGTGTGCGTGCGTGTGTGTGTGTCGGTGTGCATGCCTATGCGCGCGTGTGAGTGTGTGTGTCAGTGTGGGTGTGTGTGTCAGTGTGCATGCCAGTGTGTGTGTGTGTGTGTGTGTGTGTGTGTGTGTGTGTGTGTGTGTGTATTTGTGTGTGTGTGTGGGATTATGTACGTATATGTGTGTGTGTATGCCTGTGTGCGCATGTGCGTTTGTGTGTGTGTATGTGTGTGCGTGTGTGCGCGCGCGTGCGTGCTAATGTGTGTGTGTCCGTGTGTTTCCGTGTGTCTCCATGTGTCTCCGCATGTCTCTGTGTGTCGTGGTGGTAGTGATGTTGATATTGCTCGCGACTTGTTAGCTCCAGAGTTAAGTAGTCACAGCTGCGGCTTTAAAGTGTCAAGTGTCAAATACAGCTGCGTTGACCACAGATCGTGTGACAGATTCGCTCCCCTCTCACCTGTTCATTTAGCAATCAACGGTCACGCACAGTCGTACCGGTGAGTCCTTGACCGGATGGACAATACTAAATCGGTTCAGAATAGCAAAATAGGTTTAAGAGACATGAAAAACCAACAGCCAAGCAACCAACCAAGCAACCCTGAACCTACGGTCACTGTCATATTGACTGAAAGAAACACCGCCAGTGACAGTGTTGTTATTTTGGTCAAAAATTCTAAAGATAGTAAATGTACTTTTTGTCAAAAAGCTATGTTACAAGTGTGTGGTCAGTATGTTGGTAACCGCGTGTTGGTCAGTGTGGTCAGTATTTTGACAAGTAGAACTTTTTTGTCACCGTAAGCAAGAACATAAAAATAAATAAATGTCGAAACAAATTACACATTTATCAGGAATTAGGGCATTTTCTCAAGAACTGTATAGCCGTTCATGGCAGCAATCAACCGTTAATATAGTCACAGCACAAACGTGATATTTATAAGAAGACATGTATTTTCATGTTTGACCCAGCACAAAAACAAGAAGAAGAACGACAACAACAACAACAACAACAACAACAACAACAACAACAACAACAACAACAACAACAACAACAATCAATCAATCAATCAATCAATATGAGGCTTATATCGCGCGTATTCCGTGGGTACAGTTCTAAGCGCAGGGATTTATTTATTTTGTTAATATTTTTATTCAAGGCGCAGGGATTTATTTATGCCGTGAGATGGAATTTTTTTTACACAATACATCACGCATTCACATCGGCCAGCAGATCGCAGCCATTTCGGCGCATATCCTACTTTTCACGGCCTATTATTCCAAGTCACACGGGTATTTTGGTGGACATTTTTATCTATGCCTATACAATTTTGCCAGGAAAGACCCTTTTGTCAATCGTGGGA
>NC_090255.1:29309431-29334431 GCF_037325665.1 Littorina saxatilis | reverse complement strand
AAAAACAAATTCGTTTTTACCGTTGGAAAGTATTTTTAATAGGCAGTTACAGATAAGAAGCATTTTTGTGTGAGTGTTCGAAGAACAAAACGTTAAAAAAGTTAGCTTGCTGTTCTCGATAAGTTGTATTTAATTCATTGTATGAGATATTGTTAATTGTTGTTATTTATGTGAATAAAATTGTTTGAAAAAAAAGACACTCGGTTACATACAGAGCGAATGTTTTGCTAAAAAAAAAAAAAAAAAAAAAAAAAAAAAGATGACATCATTTTTGGATCGATTTCTTACATTTTAATCGTAAGACTAATTATTCTATTTTCGTTAAATGTGATCACATTTTAGGAGTAAACATGACATATTATTATGTATATATTTTTAGATTCAGAATGTGATGAAGAATACGATGCAATCAATTTTTAATATGTTTGCGATTTTAATGACAACTTTAATGAGCAAACTCATTAATTAAATGTTAAGCCCCCAAGCTGAAATGCAATACCAAAGTCCGGGCTTCGTCGAAGATTACTTGACCAAAATTTCAACCAATTTGGTTGAAAAATGAGAGCGTGACAGTGCCGCCTCAACTTTCACGAAAAGCCGGATATGACGTCATCAAAGACATTTATCAAAAAAATGAAAAAAACTGTCTGGGGATATCATACCCAGGAACTCTCATGTAAAATTTCATAAAGATCGGTCTAGTAGTTTACTCTGAATCGCTCTACACACACACACACACACACACACATACACCACGGATTGTTTTAGCATTGTATAATGCATTATTATTATTTGTTGTTTGTTGTGTCAATAACTTTACTGGTTCATGACAATAAACATTATTCTATTCTATTCTATTCACCACGACCCTCGTCTCGATTCCCCCCTCTACGTTAAAACATTTAGTCAAAACTTGACTAATGTAAAAAGCATGGGAGAGAAGCTCAGCTGCTGTAGCAGCGGGTAGGCATAGAACTTGAACAACTTTTTAGAATTCAGCTGAGTTGCTACCTAGAGACACACTCACACGCACGTATGCACGCTGGAACGTACGCACGCACGCACGCACGCACGAATGCATGCACGCACGCACGCATCCACGCACGCACGCACGCACGCATGCATGCACGCACGCACGCATCCACGCACGCACGGCGCTCTCACACACAAACACACACAAACACACACATACACACACATACACACACACACACACACACACACACGCATACACACACTTCTTCTTCTTCTGCGTTTATGGGCTGAAAATCCCACGTTCACTCGTGTTTTTGCACGAGTGGATTTGAGCGTGTAGGACCGTTTTTACCCCGCCATTTAGGCAGCCATACGCCGCTTTTGGAGGAAGCATGCAAGGTATTTTCGTGTTTCTATAACCCATCGAACTCTGACATGGATTACAGGATCTTCTCCGTGCGTACTTGGTCTTGTGCTTGCTTGTACACACGAAGGGGGATAAGGCACTGGCAGGTCTGCACATAAGTTGACGTGGGAGATCGGAACAATCTCCACCCTTAACCCACCAGGCGGCAGCGGCAGGGATTCGAACCCACGACCTGGGGAGAGGACTGTGCGTGGTGATGATGAAGAGGGAGGTGGAGGTAGGACTGTGCGCGATGGCGGTGATGATGAAGACGGAGGTGGAGAGAGGATTTTGAGTGGTGATGATGAAGAGGGAGGTGGAGAGAGGACTCTGTGTTGTGATGATGAAGAGGGAGGTGGAGATAGGACTGTGCGCGATGGCGGTGATGATGAAGAGGGAGGTGGAGAGAGGACTTTGAGTGGTGATGATGAAGAGGGAGGCGGAGAGAGGACTTTGTGTTGTGATGATGAAGAGGGAGGTGGAGATAGGACTGTGCGCGATGGCGGTGATGATGAAGAGGGAGGTGGAGAGAGGACTTTGAGTGGTGATGATGAAGAGGGAGGCGGAGAGAGGACTTTGTGTTGTGATGATGAAGAGGGAGGTGGAGATAGGACTGTGCGCGATGGCGGTGATGATGAAGAGGGAGGTGGAGAGAGGACTTTGAGTGGTGATGATGAAGAGGGAGGTGGAGAGAGGACTTTGTGCTGTGATGATGAAGAAGGAGGTGGAGATAGGTCTGTGCGCGATGGCGGTGGTGATGAAGAGGGAGGTGGCGATAATATTTTGTGCGATGGTGGTGATGATGAAGAGGGAGGTGGAGATAGGACTTTGCGCGTTGGTGGTGATGAAGAGGGAGGTGGAGAGAAGACTATGTGCGGTGAGGATGAAGGTAGAGAGAGAAAGGTGAATGTTGATGTGTCACTTGGTGTTGATGGTGCTGATGATTTGTCTGATGTGCATGTGGATAATGAAAATAGATGTGATGATGATGTTTTGCTTGTTGTTGATGATGTGTCTGATGTGCATGTGGATAATGAAATTAGATGTGATGATGTTTTGCTTGGTACTGAAGATGTGTCTGATGTGCATGTTGATAATGAAAATAGATGTGATGTTTTGCTTGGTGCTGATGATGTGTCTGATGTGCATGTGGATAATGAAATTAGATGTGATGTTTTGCTTGGTACTGAGGATGTGTCTGATGTGCATGTTGACAATGAGCATAGATGTGATGATGATGTTAGTATGGGTAGCGTTGACGTGGTTGATGCGTTCGACGCATATGGTAGTGATATGTCTGGAAGTGATTCCTTGAGTGATAGTGTGGATTTACTTAGTAGTAAAAATAATGTTCTTTCCTGTTTATCGCTGAACGTATGTGGAGTTATATCAAAATTGAAATTTCCTGATTTTGTAGAATTCATTGTGAAATATGATGTAATTTGTCTTAGTGAAAGCAAGTTAGATGACGTAGACAAGGTTGACGTGCCAGGTTATGTAGCATTCTATAAAAATAGAGGTAAATTTAGAAGAAAATCAGGAGGTATCTTAGTTCTTATACGTGAATGCTTCGCAGATAGTATCACTGTTTTTGAAGAAAGAAAGCTTTCTCATAAGATAACGGAAGACGTAAAGATGTGGTATAGATTTTTGGATATTGAACTGTGTGAGAATGCCCTATTTTTTAAGTTGGGAAAGAAAGTGCTTGGTCGTGACACACTCTTTTGCGCTGTATATATTCCTCCTGAAGGCTCGCCTTATCTAAATAAAGATGTCTATAGTGAACTAGAGGAAGCATACATAAACTTTGGTGTGGAAAACGACTATGTTTGTTTTTTAGGGGATTTCAACTCTCGCACTGGGAATTTGAATGAAATTTTGTCCGATGATGATAAGTATGCAGAAGGTGTTGTAGATAATGGCTTTGATATCACGGATATTGGTGAGCGTGTTTCACAAGATAATAGAACAAACAACTTTGGATTTAAGTTAATTGACTTCTGTAGGACAACTGGTTTAATAATTGCTAACGGTAGAGCTGGTGATGATGCTAACCTTGGCAGATGTACTTGTAAAGATAAAAGTGTTGTTGACTATTGTATTCTGTCAAGCAATTTATTTGTTAAAGTTGAAACTTTTGCTGTTTTGGATTTTTGTGAAATGTACTCGGACGTTCATTGCCCGCTCGCCCTATCTTTCTTTAGGCGCGATGAGTCTGATAGAAACGATGAAAGTATTGATTGCGTGAATGACATGAGAAATACAAATGAGAACTTAGAGCATATCGAAAATAACGTTGAATACACAAAACCAAATTGGAATGAAGGGAGTAAGTTAGCTTTCACAACCGCTTTAGAGGAAACTGATATTAGTGATATTGATATTCAATTAGCAAACATGTTGAGCTCTGTTATTAATGTGTCTGCAGAGGACATTGATAATGTAACTACTAATATATGTGACATTCTAAAGCGTTCTGCGGAAAAAATTGGAGTAATTAAGAAAAAGAATAAGATAAAACAAGTAAATAGTAAGAAACGAAAACCACACCAGCCTTGGTTCAATACAGTTTGTAAAGAAAAAAGGAAAATATTTGCACGTGCAAAAAACAAAGTTAAGCGTTTTAGAAATATTTTTTCTGAGCATGAAAAGAAGAATGCCTTTAAGGACTATAAAACAACAATAAAAAAAGAATGTAAGTTGTATCATAAAGAATTTGTGAAGAAACTAAGAAAAATGAAAACTTGCGATCCAAAGGCGTATTGGAATGAGCCAAATAAGAATAAGAATAATAACAAAAGTAGTAAGTTTCCTTCTTGCTCAGCATTTTTAGAACACTTTACAAAGTTACAGGAATGTGACGAAGATGATGTGGATGAAGAAAGAGATCTGTTTGGTGATAATAGTTTAAATAATGAAGTTCTGAATGCACCCATTACAAAAGAGGAATTTATAAAATGTGTAAAAAAATTGAAAAACAACAAAGCGTGTGGTCAAGATAAAGTTATTAATGAATATTTGAAAGCCTTTAACGAGGGGATGACTGATATTGTTGTTAAGTTGTTTAATGTTGTGTTACAGTCTGGTAATGTTCCTACTCAGTGGTCCATTGGCGAAATTATCCCGCTGTATAAAAATAAGGGTTCCCAAACAGACCCAACTAATTATAGAGGAATAACAATACTTAGCTGCTTTGGTAAACTATTCACTGCGATTTTAAATACCAGATTATCGACTTTCTTGGAACTTAATGATAAGTTAGGTCAAGAACAGACAGGATTTCGTGCTGGTTTTTCAACATTAGATCATATCTTTACTTTGCATTGTGTTATAAATTTTTTTCTCCAAAAGAAAAAGCGTTTGTATTGTGCATTTGTCGACTATGAGAAAGCGTTCGATAAAGTTCGGCGAGCACTTTTATGGGAGAAATTAGTTAGCTTTGATGTTAATGGAATTTTTTGAAAACTGTTAAAAATATGTATGATAAAGCAAAATCATGTATTAAAGTTAAAGGTGAATGTTCTGGTTATTTTCCTAGCATTTGTGGGGTCAGACAAGGAGAAAATTTGTCTCCCTTGTTTTTTGCTTTGTTTTTAAATGACCTAAAGCCGTATTTAGGGGAAACTAGTGATGGATTGACTTCTCTCTCTAGAGAAGCTGTTTCTCTTGGTATGGATGATGCTGATGTGAATGTAATGTTTCAACTGTTTGTATTATTGTACGCTGATGACACTGTGATTTGTGCTGAGTCTGAAACGAAATTGCAAGAATGCTTAGATAAAATGCATGCATACTGCTTGAAATGGAAACTGAATATTAATGTTAAAAAAACGAAAGTCATTGTTTTTTCAAGGGGTAAAATAAGAATTATACCTAAATTTACGTATGATGATAAGCCAATTGAGGTAGTCCTTGATGTGATGTACTTAGGGTTACAGATTAATTATAATAATAAATTTTCGGTAGCACAAAAAAATTTGTATGACCGTGCGTCAAGGGCTATGTTTGCTCTTCTTCGCACATGTAGACAACTCTCATTGCCCGTGGATATACAGATTGATCTATTTGACAAAATGATTGTTCCGATTTTACTATATGGCTGTGAAATTTGGGGTTCAGGTTCTTGCGATTTAGCTACGAAGCTTCAGTTGCGTTTTTATAAGATAGTTTTCAAACTAAGAAAATCCACCCCTAATGCAATGGTTTTTGGCGAACTTGGAAAATATCCCTTAGATGTCAATATGAAATGTAGAATGCTCTGTTATTGGTATAAACTAATTGACCCAGTTAACAAAAACAAATTTTCAAGTGTTGCTTACAGATTTACCTATAGACTATATTCGCAAAAGATGTTTACTTCTGATTATCTGTCATGCATAGAAAAAACGTTAAGTGATATAGGTCTTTCTGGGCTTTGGATACAACAAGAATTTGTTTCTCAATATACATCTACTTGGTTCAAAGAAAAAGTAAAGCGGTGTTTATATGACCAGTATATTCACAATTGGTTCTCAGAAATGGATACAAAAGACATTTTTTGTAATTATAGAATGTTTAAAGATAGTTTTGTGTGTGAAGACTACATTAAATCCTTGACGTTCCAAAAAGTCGTTACACTCATGAAATTTAGAACTACAAATAACAACCTGCCAGTACAGAAAGAAAGATACCTTAATATACCTAGAGCGAATCGCATTTGCAGAAAATGTACATCAGAAGATATAGGAGATGAGTATCATTATTTGTTTGTTTGTGACTTTTTCAATGAAAAAAGAGCAGAACTTATTCCACCATTCTACTGGAAAAAACCAAATTCACTTAAATACAAAAAACTGTTTGTATCAAGAAATACGAAATTGTTGACGAAACTCTTGGAATTTATAAAATTAATTAGTAGCAATTTTTCATAGTGCTGGGATTTGTTAACCGTATTTTCGTTTTGTGTCCCCCATTGCCAGGAATCAATGTGTGTGTGTGTGTTTGCATTTTCTGTACTATAATATTTTGTGTTCACTGTTTGTGTACTTTTGTTTTCCAAATATTTATTTCATTTTTTCTTTTCTTATCCTCTATTTTTCTTTTTGTTTTCTTTTTTTTCTTTTTTGATCACTTGGTACTTTGTGCATTTTTGAATTTGCGAATATTGTTTATAATGCCCCTGGGTAATGAACAATAAAAACTTGACTTGACTTGACTTGACTTGGCTTGGGAGGCCTGCGTCTTACCACTAGGCCACTGCGCCTGTCTGCAGGTAGGTTCAAAACCGTATGCATCACACAGTATCCCCTCCTCCCCTTTCCCCTTGACCCACCCACCCACTCTCTTCCCCGCCCACACGCGCTTTTTACACCACTTTCTTTCTTTATTTGGTGTTTAACGTCGTTTTCAACCGTTCCAGATTATATCGCGACGGGGGAAGGAGGGGGGAGGGGGGGGATGGGATAGAGCCACTTGTCAATTGTTTCTTATTCACAAAAGCACTAATCAAAAAATTGCTCCAGGGGCTTGCAACGTAGTAGGTATATGACCTTACTGGGAGAATGCAAGTTTCCAGTACAAAGGACTTAACATTTCTTACATACTGCTTGACTAAAATCTTTACAAACATTGACTATATTCTATACAAGAAACACTTAACAAGGGTAAAAGGAGAAACAGAATCCGTTAGTCGCCTCTTACGACATGCTGGGGAGCATCGGGTAAATTCTTCCCCCTAACCCGCGGGGGGATTTTTACACCACAATATACCACAGACAAACGTGTTCTGAAAGTGCAGGAATCTTAAAATGGGCGAAAATGTACAGACATTATCAACTGAAAATCTCTGAAAGCAAGGTTTTAAATGGGTTACACTGCATTGCACGCTTCAGGGATTAGACAGACTGCAGCCTCTGTAGGTATGTGTGTATCTAGAGAACACGGTCTGGCCCAGAAACCTTCCATACATGTATAATTATGTAAGAAGCGGGGGTTTGGAGCCTCGACTTCAGTGACCTCTTCAAAGATACTTCGTTCCACAGATTATGCTGTGTCGTGCTTTGGTGGATGTGTTTCTTTCCTCGTGATCACTTTTGGTTGTTTGTTTGTTTGTTTGTTTGTTTGCTTAACGCCCAGCCGACCACGAAGGACCATATCAGGGCGGTGCTGCTTTGACATATATAACGTGCGCCACACACAAGACAGAAGTCGCAGCACAGGCTTCATGTCTCACCCAGTCACATTATTCTGACACCGGACCAACCAGTCCTAGCACTAACCCCATAATGCCAGACGCCAGGCGGAGCAGCCACTAGATTGCCAATTTTAAAGTCTTAGGTTTGACCCGGCCGGGGTTCGAACCCACGACCTCCCGATCACAGGGCGGACGCCTTACCACTAGGCCAACCGTGCCGGTTTTTGGTTGTTAATGATACCAATCTCGGGAATGTTGATAGAGAAACAAATAACAAAATAAGTACAAATAAATGAACAATGTACAGTATACAATTACTACCACTGTGCGGCTATTGTTATAAGGCCAAACAAATATTTTTGTTTGGCCTAACATGCATCGCTTAACTTCAGGTATAAGGGATACTTCGCAATACATTATAAACATACTGCAATCAACATTTTAAACTTTCAAATACATGTCAGAAACTAGTTCTATACATACTCTTTGAAGCCTTTGAAGCCCGTTTGAACTGATCGAACTTATCGTTGATCCCAAAGAAACTGCTTGCCCAAACAAACGCAATGTGCTGCGTCCGTTTGCTACACACTTAAAATTCTGTTTGCAAGTCCTCGGGACTTGGTGATGGATCGACATAAACTGAAAATAATGGACGTGTTATGAATATCTTGCCTTAAAGCCTGTCAACTTTGTAGATTTTGTTTTAACGATAATACACTCGTGATTAGCATGTGTGCTAATTTTGACAGTAGAATTATGTTCTACGTCACATGCATGTAGATTTTGTTTTAAAAGCTTTTTTTAATTTTTTAATTTTATTTTACTGATGTAGGCACTAGTGTATACCAAGCGTGATACTTTTGCCAGAAGAATGATGTAGTACTATGTCGCTTGTAGATTTTGTTTATTAGCTTGTTAAGGATGTGAACACTATTGTTCAGGGTCTGTGCTACTTTTGCCAGAAGAAGTATGTATTATGTCACACTTTGTTCAGTAATGGTTCCAAAAGGTATTTTTGTTTGTTTGTTTGTTTGCTTAACGCCCAGCCGACCACGAAGGGCCATATCCAGGCGGTGCTGCTTTGACATATAACGTGCGCCACACACAAGACAGAAGTCGCAGCACAGGCTTCATGTCTCACCCAGTCACATTATTCTGACACCGGACCAACCAGTCCTAGCACTATCCCCATAATGCCAGACGCCAGGCGGAGCAGCCACTAGATTGCCAATTTTAAAGTCTTAGGTATGACCCGGCCGGGGTTCGAACCCACGACCTCCCGATCACGGGGCGGACGCCTTACCACTAGGCCAACCGTGCCGGTCCAACAAGTATGTTCAAGAGCGGAACACTTCAATTTATTGTGCATGGTATAATGTTCAGGAACTTACTCTGTCGTTAAGTCAGATACTACTTGGGCGAAGTCGTCTGCGCGAAGTCTGCTTCGCGAAGCTCGCTGAACGAGGCTTTGGCGCGGAATTTACGGTAAGCCCGATATTATTTGGGCGAAGTTGATTGTGTCCATGTTTCTATGACGCATCTAACTCTGACTAGGATCACATGATCTTTACCGTGCGCACTTACTCTTCGGCCTGCGTTTATACACGAAGGGGATTAGGGCACAAGGTCTGCACATAAGGTGATCAGGGAGATCGGAAAAAAAGCCTCCACCCATAACCCACGAAGCGCGGCAGGGATTCGAACAAACCAACTGACTTCACTCCCCCTCCTCCCTCCCCCTCCCCCCACCCCCAACTTCCACATCTTACTCCCGCCCCGTCCCCCTACAGACAGACGGACAGACAAATAGACAGACAGACAGACAGACAGACAGACAGGCAGACAAACAGACAGACAGGCAGACAGACAGACAGACAGTCACACAGACAGACACACCGGCAGATACACAGACAGACACACAGACATACACACAGACAGACAGACAGACAGACAGACAAACACACAGACAGACACACAGACACACAGACGCACAGACACACTCAGAGGCAGATACATATACTTTTGAGGTGGACTTGCCATAAAAAGATCAATGTGTCGATCCGTCCGTCGGTCATTCAACTCTTCAAGTAACTTAACTAGCACAATCAAAAGCACACCATAAGGAGAAGGTTGTGAGGAAAAGCCGTTCGATCGACTGACCCCTGCCAGGTAGACTACTTATTACACCCCCGGTATAGGGGTGTGTATAGGATTCGGTCGATGTGTTTGTTTGTGTGTTTGTGTTCGCATATAGATCTCAAGAATGAACGGCCGATCGTCACCAAACTTGGTGAACAGGTTCTATACATTCCTGAGACGGTCCTTACAAAAATTGGGACCAGTCAAACACACGGTTAGGGAGTTATTGGTGGATTAAGATTCTACAAGGACTTATAGAGGGACATATTAATGGTCAAAGGGAAATAACCTTCTCAGTTGGTGGCAGTGAGAATGGTAAGGACGGGGGTGTTTTTCCTACCTCGGAGGAATTTCTTGTTGATACAAGCTACTGTGATCGAACTCAAGAACGGGCGTCCCCCCCCCCCTCCCCTTCTCACCTCACCTCCTGCCTTCGCTCCTTCACCTCCCTCCACACATTCACACACACACGCGCACGCACGCATGCACGCACGCACGCACGCGCGCGTACACAGTGACATAAATACACACAAGCGCGCACGCACACACACACACACACACACACACACACACGCACAGGCACGCACGCAAGCAAGCATACAAGCACGCTTACACACACACACACACACACACACACACACACATACACACACACACACACACACACACATGTACGCACGCACGCACGCACGAACAGAAGCACACGCACGACGCACGCACACACGCACGCACGCATACAAGCTCACACACACATGCACGAACTCACGCACGCACATACACATAGCCATGTACGCACACACACACACACACACACACACACACACACACACACACACACACACACACACCTTCCGTTGTACCGCACAACGCACGCTCTGGAAAACACTGCCATTTTGACAAAATAATATTATTTTGATAGAGCTCCTGTTACATTCAATTAGCTAAGTAATGTTCTCATCTTACATTCCGAAAGACTGCACACAGGGCCCCAAGGAATAGCTAGAATAAACAAGTCAAGACATTGTACGAGGTTGTTTAGCGTCCTGAGTCGATAACTTCTTTACAATCACCGAACAATTTACTGTCATTTTGGCAGATACGCCGATACTTTTTCCCAAACAATGTTAAAACGATGACGTCAGCGACTGTCATACTTTGGAAAATTGCCGAAACTAATATTACCATTTTGGGAAAGTTTGCCAACTTGTGTGATGAACTAAGTTCAAGGAACATTCGTGAGCTAGCATAGAAACACACACAAAATAATGTACATGCGCTGATATTGTCACACACACACACACACACACACACACACACACACACACACACACACACACACATATGCGCGCGCACGCACAAACACACAAACACACACGCACAAACACACGCACACACATGCACACACACATACACACACACAAACACACACACACACACACACACACACATACGCGCGCGCAGGCACAAACACACTCACACACACGCACATACACACACACACACACACACACGCATACACACACACACACACACACACACACACACACACACACACACACACACACACACACACACCCAACATCATGCTCTACTTTCAGAGGAAAGCAAACCCCGATGCGTACGTGATCACTGACAATGTGTGACGGCAGCATACATGATTATCAGAGGACTTAGCGCTAAATGAGTCTAACAAAGCGTAACGTAATGGACCTCTACATGCACTTATACAGTGCAAAGCGTTAATCATAATTATGCACCCATCATTCATCAGTTGCAGAAACTCGCAACCAACCTTGCATCGTGGACACAGATACAGACACACAAGCACAGACACACACACAGACACAGACACACACAGACACAGATAGACACACACAGACACACACACACAGACACAGATACATACACACAGACACAGACATACAGACACAGACATACAGACACAGACACACAGACACAGATACAGACACACAGAAACAGATACAGACACAGATACAGATACAGACACAGATAGACACACACAGACACAGATAGACACACACAGACACAGATAGACACACACAGACACAGATAGACACACACAGACACAGATAGACACACACAGACACAGATAGACACACACATACACAGATAGACACACACAGACACACACAGACACAGACGCAGATACAGACACACACAGACACAGACACAGACACACATACAGACACACACACAGATACAGACACACAGACAGATACAGACACAGATACAGACACACACACAGACACACACACAGATACTGACACAGATACATACACACACACAGACACAGATACAGACACATACACAGACACAGACACATATACAGACACACACACACACAGACACAGATACAGACACACACACAGACACAGATACAGACACACAGACACAGATACACACACAGACACAGACACAGATACAGACACACACACAGACACAGATACCGACACACACACAGACACAGACACAGATGCAGACACAGACACACAGACACAGACACACAGGCACAGATACAGACACACACACAGACACACAGACACACAGATACAGACACACAGACAAAGATACAGACACACAGACACAGACACACAGATACAGACACAGACACACAGATACAGACACACAGATACAGACACAGACACACAGATACAGACACACAGACACAGACACACAGATACAGATACAGACACAGACACACAGGCACAGATACAGACACACAGACACAGACACACAGGCACAGATACAGACACACAGACACAGACACACAGGCACAGATACAGACACACAGACACAGACACACAGGCACAGATACAGACACACAGACACAGATACAGACACAGATACAGACACACAGATACAGATACAGACACAGACACAGATACAGACACACAGATACAGACACAGATACATACACACAGACACATACACACAGACACAGACAGACACAAACACACACACACAGACAGAAAAACAGACAGACACACACACACACACACACACACACACACACACACACACACACACACACACACACACACTCACACACATGAGTGTTCCAAATTTACATATTGTTATCAGTTTTACGAGGTGTTTTGATATATATGATAGTCGCCATCCGAAGTTAACCACTGCAAACGTCGATGCCATATGTACATGATCACAGGCGTGAAATAGGACACTGAGTTGACGGAAGTAACGCGGTAATGGGGTCAGCAGTACAGATGATTATCAAAGCACTTTGCGTTTCAATAAGTGTAACGACCCGTGATATAATTATTCCACACCTGTCGCAATTAAATCAGATAGAATCGAAACGTTAATTGCTACTTTCACACTTACAAGTGACCCGGAAGACTATTTTTCCCAAAATGGTTCCGAGTAATTGTAGATTAGAAAAAAAACGTCATATGTGTGTGCTCTATAGATGACAAGACAACGTCAATGGAAGGGATTCGCACGTCGATATGTACAAACACGGAAATCTTCTTCTTCTTCTTCTGCGTTCATGGGCTGAAACTCCCACGTTCACTCGTGTTTTTTTTGCAGGAGTGGATTTGTACGTGTAGGACCGTTTTTACCCCGCCATTTAGGCAGCCATACGCCGCTTTCGGGGGAGGCATGCTGTTCTTCTTGTTCTTGTTCTTGTTCTTGTTCTTGTTCTTCTTCGTTCATGGGCTGAAACTCCCACGTTCACTCATGTTTTTGCAGTGGGTTTTTACGTGTATGACTGTTTTTACCCCGCCATTCAGGCAGCATACGCCGATTTCGGGGGAGGCATGCTGGGTATTTTCGTGTTTCTATAACCCACCGAACTCTGACATGGATTACAGGATCTTTTCCGTGCGCACTTGGTCTTGTGCTTGCGTGTACACACGAAGGGGGATAAGGCACTGGCAGGTCTGCACATAAGTTGACCTGGGAGATCGGAAAAAATATCCACCTTAACCCACCAGGCGCGGCCGGGATTCGAACCCACGACCTTCCGCATAGGGGGCCGGCGTCTCATCACCAAGCCATTGCGCCCGTCTGAGGGGTATCATATCGTCTTCTGTTTCATCTTCATTGACCGAGGCCGCTGTTGTTTCGTTTGTTTCATTTCTGATTTGGATTTGTTGTTGTTGTGGTTTGTATTGTTGCCCAGCTATCGAACAAAATAATAAAGTAATATGGGCTCTTGAAGCCGCTATTTATATTTTACAAAGTTTTTCTTCTGTAGCGACCATTCACCTGAAACCAAAACAAACATCGACGCTTTATATAAACAACATCACTGAGCACGTGCAAAACACAGCACAGATTGCATGAAAGGGGGTCATTAGTGCCGTACTGTCCACATGAAAGGGGGTCATTAGTGCCGTACTGTCCACATGAAAGGGGGTCATTAGTGCTGTACTGTCCACATGAAAGGGGGTCATTAGTGCCGTACTGTTCACATGAAAGGGGGTCATTAGTGCCGTACTGTTCACATGAAAGGGGGTCATTAGTGCTGTACTGTCCACATGAAAGGGGGTCATTAGTGCCGTACTGTTCACATGAAAGGGGGTCATTAGTGCCGTACTGTTCACATGAATAACAAAGCACTTTGCGCGTCACTGAGACCAATGACCCATGACACAATTAGTCCACACATGCAGCGAACCGTAAAGAATCCGACCGTTGAATCGGTGTTTATACAGACTAAGAATGACGTTAGTAAGTGAATGTTTACTTACCCGCTAAATTGGACGTTATGAATTAATTAGTATTTGTTGATAGAGATCCCTCTCGTGCAGTCAACCGTGTCAGTCACCACAGATCTGTTCAACTTCAAGCTAGTACTCGGGTTAAGAGCATTCCTCCACTTGGTCTCATACCATTAATGAACAGCCTGGTGGGTTAAGGTGGATATTTTTTCCGATCTCCCAGGTCAACTTATGTGCTGACCTGCTAGTGCCTTATCCCCCTTCATGTGTACACGCAAGCACAAGACCAAGTGCGCACGGTAAAGATCCTGTAATCCATGTCAGAGTTTGGCGGGTTATAGAAACACGAAAATACCCAGCATGCCTCCCCCGAAATCGGCGTATGCTGCCTGAATGGCGGGGTAAAAACAGTCATACACGTAAAAACCCACTGCAAAAACATGAGTGAACGTGGGAGTTTCAGCCCATGAAAGAAGAAGAAGAAGAAGAAGAAGAAGAAGAAGAAGAAGAAGAAAAAGAAGAACAAGAACAAGAACAAGAACAAGAACAAGAACAACAAGAACAAGAAGAAGAAAAAGAAAAAGAAGATCAGTGCACAGTGGGAGATTTTGTTGTTGATGATTCATTAATTTTGAAAAAAGGCACTTTTTGATTGTAAGCAATTACTTCGCCAAAAGTGTCCGACTCACCCCAGCAAGCAGTCAGGATGTTCACTGTTGGTACGTGTCCAAGTGGCAGAAAGGTCCTTCCCAATGTTAAAGTCTTGCATGATCAGAGATGGCCAGCCGTACTGTCAGTTTCACGAGGAGGAGGGTGCAAGTTAGGCCAAACAAAAATATATGTTGGTCCAGTCTTGGCGTTAACCGGTAATTACCGGTATTTTACCGGTTGAAATGAGAACATACCGGAAAATAATTGGCTGCCAGTATAACCTACCGGTTGATTGTTAGAACTACCGTTTTTTTCGCTGGTAAAACAACAAAACTAGTACTCTGAGTTGGACTCTTACTGGTTCCAATGACCAGCCTACCGTTTTTTTTCTGGATATAGTTTGTGTACCAGTTTGATAAAAATATTAGCGCCATCACTGTTGGTTCAGGGTAACGTGACCAAAACCGATAGAGTCGGTAGACCGGCATTTTTTTTAAATATAAATTTTAGTTGATTTTAAAGAGGGTTACTTCCCTTGGGCAGGGTATGGTTTGCAAAATGTGCCAAAAGTTGGTGGTTTTTTTTAGAAATGAAAAAAACCCGTTTTAGGGTCGGCGGGTAAAAATAGGGTCGGTCGGTTTACCCTAAACCAACATATATTTTTGTTTGGCCTTATATCTGACAAAAGCAGGACAGCACCTTTCATACAATATTGTATGCAGGAAGGTAACAGCAGCCAGACAGGATGTACTAGACACAGAAAGTAACACACCTATTTTCAAATGTTCAGTTGGTAGCTCAGTTGGTAGAGCACTGGACTTGTGATCCTAGGGTCACGGGTTCGAATCCGGGCCTTGACGGACAAGGGTCAACTTTATGTGCAGACTCAGAGACGGTATCCATGTTCCATCCCCGTGTCGCCACTGTGTCACGTAAAAGAACTCGATCATTCTGCCATAAGTGCAGGTGAGTGACTTCACCTAAACACGCATACACCTAGGTAGCGCGACCCTGTTGCTGCATGCTAGCTTTTCACAGGGGAGGAAGCGACCCGGATTTCCCAGCGACGGGACGATAAAGTAATGAAAATGAAATGACAAAAAAGAGGAAATATTCGCATGAAAAGCATCAATCCCATTAGTATTTTTACCCAACACCATGTTGCCATGGTAACTATCACTAAAATCTTTTGCTCTCTAAAAATTCAAAAGACTCGAACAGTACTTTCTGGTGAATGGAGGACAGCTGTCACTGCGACCAGCGCAGTGTTCGCTTCAACCGTCACACTTAGTGTATGGCTAAACAGATCAAAGCGTGGCTGTTCATGTCCACTAGTGATTTATTAAAAACTTTATTCTAAGATATAAAGTCCCACTCTAAGCAGGGAAGCGGTCTGGATGTTTGATTTTCGGTTTGCGTTTAAGCGGAGGGATGGATCAAGAATGTCCTTAAATTGAGCCCGAAGTCGACTTCGCGAAGACTACACCAAGTCTTTTTTGTATCAAAATCTCAGTGCTAAAGCTCTGTGCGGCCAGCTTCGCAAAGTAGACTTTGCTCAGTTAATATGAGGCTTGAATTGTACGGGAAGTCTACTTTGCTCAGTTAATATGAGGCTTGAATTGTACCGGAAGTCTACTTTGCTCAGTTAATATGAGGCTTGAATTGAACCGGAAGTCTACTTTGCTCAGTTAATATGAGGCTTGAATTGTACCGGAGGTCTACTTTGCTCAGTTAATATGAGGCTTGAATTGTACCGGAAGTCTACTTTGCTCAGTTAATATGAGGCTTGAATTGTACCGGAAGTCTACTTTGCTCAGTTAATATGAGGCTTGAATTGTACCGGAAGTCTACTTTGCTCAGTTAATATGAGGCTTGAATTGTACCGGAAGTCTACTTTGCTCAGTTAATATGAGGCTTGAATTGTACCGGAAGTCTACTTTGCGAAGACTTCCCGAAGTCTTTCTACCGAAACTTTAGTGCCAAAGCTTCTCGCAGCCAGTCTTGTGAAGTAGAATTCGCGACGTTGACTTCACCAAATTAATCTGAGGCTTAAATCCCTTGCAAAATCCTGCTCAGAATTAGGATGGAAGCTCATTCGTTTACACGTGAAGAAGTATGCCTTTAAACCCAGCTTAACCCTCTTATAATTATTTGGATTTGCACTTCATTAAAACATTGTATTGTTGTTGAAGGATGGATGATAATACACAGTGAGTGGACGGATGCATGCATGTTATTGATTAAAAGCCCCACAATAATGTGCACACAAAAAACCAAAACACACCCAAAAAACATTTTATTGTAGATCTACAACATTAGCGTGATGCTGAAAATATATATATGTATTTTTATTTCATTTTCATTACTTTATTGCTTATGTAGTTTTTGTGTTGCTACATATCTTTCGTTTGACTATGAGTGGCTTGAGCTGCCTTACAGTTGTGCATGGCCAACTGTTGCTTCCCGCGCTGGGTTTAAAGACAAACGACACTGATTAAACTAACCAAGACGTCTTTTCTTGAACCCCTCTTCAAAAGGTAAAACCTCTGACGTCAAAAGCGAAACAAAGTTTGAGAAGACGTCATGTGCTAATAATGCAACTAATGGCGTCACGTTAACATTCTGTCGCTTTTCTTGCGCGGCTCTCAGAAACCGACGCAGAATTTCTAGAACGAAATTTGTCTCGGGGACGTCAACATCTCAGCAGGAGAAAATGAATCGTAAGGTCGCCGCCAGGCTGTGCATGTATCGGTATCGTATATAATTAAGAGTAGAACTCATAAGAAAACCTGGGGTACACCATGGAGATTTGCTGTCTGCAATGGCTACCTTAAAACAGCGTTTACGTTTTGAATAATGAAAATTCCCTACACAAATGTTGATGTATTCCGTGTATGTAGTGTCATTGTTTCATACCCCAAAACAATCTGTGTACCTCTCTTCGGGTACTTTTTATTTATTTATTCGGAAGGGTAGTTTAACCGGCTGGGTGAAGAGAATCTTTATTCATTTCAATTTTTGTTTATATTGGAAGCCGGTCAGACGACAATCATGGTCGAAACAGTAGTGCACTAGTCGTAGGAGCAAAATGGAGTTTACGTCCCCAATTGTTCAGTCACGCATCAGTGCTAACCACTGAGCACACGCAATCACTCTGTTGGGGTGAATTTATGAACACGATATCAGTATTCCTGTGGGTCTCTTTTGCAAAGCCGTGCGGTACCACTGGTTTATTCTGGTATCGCATTGTTCGTGTAATGTGGGGCACCGATCGTAAACGTTGATATTGTGAGAACTGAGATCAAGGTCGGTTTTTATGTTCACGCAATTATAAAGATACACATTGTTGGTATAGGAGCAGGGGAGGCAACAATATCCTGAACATGTTATTCTCTCCCCATACGCAGACATACAAACACAGAATCGTGCGCACAATCTGACTGACTCTGCCTCTCATTGTCTTTCTCTGTCTCTTTTTTCTCTGTCTGTCTGTCTGTCTGTCTGTCTGTCTGTCTGTATGTCTGTCTGTCCGTCCGTCTGTCTGTCTGTCCATCCGTCCGTCCGCCTGTCCGTCTAATTATCTGTCTTAAAAACATATTCACATGGTTCAGCCTTGCCACAAACGACACAAGAAATTTGTGAATAGTTTGTAAAGAGAGTAACTATTTCGATTCTGTAAATGGTACAAGAACTTTGAGATTGTTTTGTGAAGCGAGTAAGTCTTTGGCGTGTGACATAAGAACTTTGAAAATATTAAATGTATGCAGAGAGTAAAACATCGGAGTTTGAAAACCGCACACAAACTCTGAGAACACTCTCTTCAGATAATAACGTGGCTTTGCAAAATCGCAACAAAAAACCCAGTCACAAAAACATAACAAAAAACAAATTTAACAAACTTTCAGAACAGCGTTTAGAAAGGAAATTGGCACAACGACTCTCAAGGGTCTGTATATGAATTGCTGCAGCGGAGTACTGAAGCTTTGGGAAATCCGGGTTGCATTCCAATTACGATCAGAATTGCCGCTGAACCTTGTTTTTTTTTGGACAGTAAACTTCATTGATCTTCGTAAACGTGGCTTAGATATGCAATAATCGAGGCAATTGTAGCAGGGACATTGGGACACAGAAAGTGCGCAGATATGCATCGAGGCAATTGTAGCAGGTTCATTGACATACAGAAAGTGCGCATAATATATGTTCAGTCAAACAGACACAGATGCAAACAGAGAAACATACATAATACATTTATGCTGGTACACAAACATAAAACAATCTAATGCGTTTTCTCTCTCTCTTCCCATCACACTCTCTACCCCTCTCTCTCTCTCTGTCTCTCTCTGTCTCTCTCTCTCCCACTCTCTCTCTCTCCCACTCTCTCTCTCACTCTCTCTCTCACTCTCTCTCTCACTCTCTCTCTCACTCTCTCTCTCACTCTCTCTCTCACTCTCTCTCTCTCTCACTCTCTCACTCTCTCTCTCTCTCTCGCTCTCTCAGTCTCTTCCTCTCTCTCTCTCTCACTCTCTCTCTCTCTCTCTCTCTCTCTCTCTCTCTCTCTCTCTCTCTCTCTCTCTCTCCCCTCATTAACGCCCGTCCTAGAGGGTCCATGGACCCCCGCTGCAGAATTTTAGAGTGTTCCAAGGGTCCAAAAGCCAAAACTTCCCGGTGTACTTATAACACATCGTGGTCACGCATAGTGTGCTGTGTGCAATAGCTGACAATTGCAGTCTGAACAGTATCTACGGTTCGCACGATAAAGGAAATTCAGTGCTTTCCAGGACCCATTCTTTTAAAGTTTAGTGCGTCCCGGGATCCCCTCCATACATTTCTAGTACGTGTTTTCGGCTTCTTGTGCGCATAGGACGCAGGGACGCGCGCTATGGGGACCCTTGACAGTTAATCACTGTTCATTCACCGTTTCGCTTACGTCACATTACACTCCCCAAGCTGCAATCATTTGGATCTATTTCATCCAGCTCACAACGCACCATAATTCTTACATGCAATATGTGCAATCAAATGCAAGCCTACGTCGCACAGATATTGACATCGAGCCCAATGAACGCGAAAATGTCACACACTGATGTTTCACGGTGTTTAACATGCTGTTTGTCGTTCCGCCCTTGTGACGTACGTATACGCACTGCTGCCCTTGTTTCAAGACAGAGAGATGTGGAATATCAATCATGTTAATGTGATATGACTATTTTAACTGACGAGACTCGACTATCAACCAGTATGTGCACCAACCATTACACTTGATATAGTGTGTCTGAGATCAAAGTTGATACTTCTGAGTTTGACTATGGTGAGCCTAGAGAGAAAGAGAGAGAGAGAGAGAGAGAGAGAGAGAGAGAGAGAGAGAGAGAGAGAGAGAGAGAGAGAGAGAGAGAGAGATTGAGAGAATGAGAGGAGAGAGAGACAGAGAGAGAGATAGAGACATGTGCACACAGAGTGAGAGACAGAGATAGAGACAGAGACAGAGAGAGACCGGTAGAAAGACAAAAAGACACGCATACATACACTACACACACATGCACACACAGACAGGCATAAGCTAAGCATACACACACCAGAATAAAATCAGAAAAAGAAACAATTGGCTATAATTATAGTGATTACTACTCACCGAATCCGTGAACATACGTCACTCCATGGAAGGTGTTGTGGCACCACCTTTGATGTCACAGCGACGTTCACAGCAGAGAACCTTATTTTAATCCAGATGATCACTTGACCACCGTTATCATGGGAACACGGTCAGTTTGCACACGAGCACTTTCCACACAGAAACCACAGCCGGTGATCAATACCGCTGTCCAAGTTGTCACCGTAACTGATCACACATCGCGAGAACACGCGACTTCTAAAATATTTGAAACCTGGAAATTAGTAGGCGGACAAAATATTGCCTGAGTTTGAGTCTTAATCTTCGTACGTCTTTGTGAATGCTGAAATGACAGACTTGATATTTGACAGCTGAAAATTATGTATGGAATGTAAATACTTGTTTGTAGTCGTAATCTTCGTGACTGAATGCGAGGTTGAGAGAAACATATCATGTACGTAGAATCTTCGTGAGTTACGATTTGATTATGTTTAGCTCTAAGATCTGAACACTATTTGGAGATCAAAGCACTTATTTTTAGGCTTAGTGTTTGTGACTGAATGCAAGTATACACACTTAACACGTCTAGGATGTCTGTGAATTGTTAAAAAAAAACGGACTTGATTTAGTTTGAGACCTTAACATTACATGGACAACAAAGTGCTGATACGGATTCTTAATCTTTGAGCCTGAATGCAAGACTAATACACACAGGACACGACACAGACTCTAGTTTAGTTTGCAAGGTTTTAGAATATTATGTGTCTGTTCCATATTAACCTGAACCTAATATTTACTACAACATGCTGATTTAGATTTTTAATCATTAAGCCTGAATGCTAGGCTTATAGCCACAGATGACGGCACTGACACAACTTAAGCTCGCAAGGTTTTAGAATATACACGTGAGAGTTCCATATCAACCTGAACCTAATATTGACTACAAAATGTTGATTTCGACCCCTTATCTTTGAAAAGGAAATATAGACTAAAAGACAAAGGACACGACACTGACTCAGCGTTTGTTCGCAAGGTTTTATAACATTATACGTGTCAGTGCCATAATTACCCTTCTCTTCTTCTTCTTCTTCTTGTCGATCACTAATTACCCTTCTGGAAATAGAAACAATGAATGAAATGGATGTACAGAGACTACTGGAACAGCAGGAAAGAGATTAACAACAACAATTCCAGTTTAATCCGGTTTGATCCATCAGGGGTGGTGAAGTATTTGGAGCATTTAGCAAAATAACGTTGTCAGGTTTATACAATACCCGCATTAATGTTGTCGGATTTTGTCAATTTGGAAGTAAAGAACGTGACATGTTAATTAAGATACATGTAACAAGATGAGACGGATTTAACTTAACCAGCAAATCATCTGGAGTTGTATCCTTTCCTGTCAGGAAAATGTTCAAACTCCACTGTATCCGCCTCTGTAATCTTTATGTTGTTGAAGCAATTAATATTTCGTTTGGATTTCAACAAAAAAAACGCAGATTTTCTTCTGAATAAAAACACCACCAGTATCATACTAAGGACTGAATTAACTAGAAAAAAATAAAACACAAATATTTCTCGAGTTCTCTATTCTTCCATCGCTTTTTTCTTTCTTCTTCTTCGTTTTTTTGGTTTTTATTCCTTCTTCCATTCGGGTTTTAACACCATTTTCCTTTTCCAGTATATGTTTTAAAGGCTGAATAAACTACAGAAAAAAATAAAATGTTCCAATAAATAAATTGTTCAATTTTTACGGCTTCCTTTATCCGTCTTAATGTCCTATTCTTTCTTCCCTTCGTGTTTTCTACACTCTTTCTGAGACCTCTGCACTTTTGCACAAAGTATATTAAAGGCACAGTGAGCCTCCCGTAAACCATCACAGATACTGTCAGGCTTTTACACACAGTACAATTTGTTTGTTTGTTTGTTTGCTTAACGCCCAGCCGACCACGAAGGGCCATATCAGGGCGGTGCTGCTTTGACATATAACGTGCGCCACACACAAGACAGAAGTCGCAGCACAGGCTTCATGTCTCACCCAGTCACATTATTCTGACACCGGACCAACCAGTCCTAGCACTAACCCCATAATGCCAAACGCCACTAGATTGCCAATTTTAAAGTCTTAGGTATGACCCGGCCGGGGTTCGAACCCACGACCTCCCGATCACGGGGCGGACGCCTTACCACTAGGCCAACCGTGCCGGTACACAGTACAAACACCCTTTTATTTAAACACTCACCGCTTGAGAACATCCTTGGCTCCCTCCGTAAAGAGCGAGCAATTTTCAAAGACATGTTTTTGCGTGGGTTATCTTACCCCTGAGCCATCGTGAACCCGTGTGATCCAGTTTCCTTTTTTTCACAATGTAGTCGTCAGTTTATGATTTCAATGCGACTCGCTGTAAGCTTATCTGCAATAACACGTTATTATGTACCTCTGAATCTAAACACAACAAACGGCTGCGATTCACACGAACTCTAGCGATGGCTTTTGACTGTTCAGAGGAACTGGCGATAGGCATAACCGTCGTCTGCTACGAGAACAACGACCTTGCGTGACCCTGCTTCCGGGCTTTTATTTTTTCAAACTTTCAAAACTTTGAGTTGTACTGATCTTGTCTTGATGAGAAAAAAAAGATGTTATGATTTAAGAATGTTTGTGTAACAAGCTGTCAATTTATTATTTAGATTTTAAAAGTTAGGTCTGGCGCCAAAACGCATCGTCCGATTGTCTGATCAGACAATCAGCAAAATGAATTCTTTGAAATTTGCTTGCTCTTTACGTAAGGCACCTAGGATGTTCTCAAGCGGTGAGTGTTTAAACGAAAGGGTGTTTGTACTGTGTGTAAAAGCCTGACAGTATCTGTGATGGTTTACGGGAGGCGTACTGTGCCTTTAAGCAAAATCCTCTCAGAGAAGAAGGGTGCAATCGGCTGTGCAAGCCATTACAAGCATTTGTTTAGCACTGCACGGGTTTGAAGGAGTAGGGATGTTGGAAATACTATGTACATAATCCCCGCCTTTCGGGCTAAAATTTCAGCAGATTAAGCTTTCATTCAGTCATTACTCGTATTTTCTCTTTCTTAGAGGAGTTAAAAACAACATAGAGTGTGTTTTTTCTTCTGAGGAATTGAAAGAAGAAACTTGCAACGCCTTTGTTCCTCATTTTCGAATGGCTTGTTTCTAACTCCAAAAAAAAAAGCCAGAGGGGAAATACAGAGAGAGGGAGAGAGGGAGAGAGAGGGAGGGAGGAAGGGAGGGAGGAAGGGAGAAAGAGACTGACAGATAGAGACAGAGAAGGGGGGGGGGCAGAGACAGAGACATGAATGACAGACAGACAGACTAACACACAGGCACACAAACAGACACACAGGGAGACGGAGAGAGACAGAGAGACTGAGACTGAGGTAGAGGCAGAGACAGAACAGGCTGGTAAGAAGGAGGGAGAGGGGGGGGGGGGGGGGGGGGGCTTCAACCCACTGATTCAGTCACCGTATTTCTAATTGCCACACACGTGTTCTCCAGAAAATGAAAAAAAAATAAAAATCATGTTGACGCTTGTCAGACTATTCACATGTACCTGTATTGCCGGAACCACAAAGAGCTAATACATCGCGAATTTTCATTTCTTTAAGTCTTTCCTTTTTAATACACACTCTTTTGTTTCTTTCTGGAATAATACTTTTCCTTCTAATGTTGCCATCAATCATTTCTTCTTTTAATTACTTTCCGCCTTCTTTCTCTTTTCCATTTATTTGTGTCTCTCTTCCTTTATTTATTTTACGGTGTTTTTGAGCACACTGATTCATTAGGCCAAAAAATAAAAAATAGGTGTGGTTAAGGTAACATAGCCACAAAAAATAGGGTAGGAAGGTAGGCAATCTTTTTTTTTTAAACTTTTTTTTTCTAATGTGTACAAATTAAACCTACTTGACAAGGAAATAAGTGTGCGACTCGAGCGATTTCGCTTTCATTGCGTTTTCTGCACTCGGTTTTATTTTGTTTGTTGTTGTTGTTGTTGTTGTTGACAAATGTAATAAAAAGTTATAGGGTCGGCCCCTAAAAATAGGGTAGGTCGGGTTACCGTAACCACACCTATTTTTTTTTTAGGCCTTATCAGAAACTTTACCACAGTTTTCTCTGAAAAAAAAAACCCCACATAGTCAAACGTTACTGTCCGTCTCTTGTCTCATTTCAATTCCAATAAGAAGTCCACGTTGTCTCCGGAATGGTCCCTTTTTCAACATTCAGACCTATCTACTTTTCATAGACACGTACTGTTCTTCTTCTTCTTTTTCTCTTTCTCTTGCCTTTTATCACAAAAAGGGACCATTCCGGAG
>NC_090255.1:29269431-29304431 GCF_037325665.1 Littorina saxatilis | reverse complement strand
CAATATATCACGCATTCACATCGACCGGCAAACCTCAAGCCTGTTAGGCGAATGTTCACCTTTCGCGGCCTTTATTCCAAGTCACACGGGTATTTGATGGACATTTTTATCTATGCCTATACAATTTGGCCAGGAAAGACCCTTTTGTCAATCGTGGGATCTTTAACGTGCACACCCCAATATAGTGTACACGAAGGGACCTCGGTTTTTCGTCTCATCCGAAAGACTAGAATAACATTATTGTACAGTACGTACAATGAGTGAAAGGTAGCAACGTCAAACTACGACAACAACAGCAAAGCTTGTCACGGGAACGAAAAAAATAGTACCCGGTAATAACTAGTATAATCAAGATTTCTGACATGTCGTGTGTTTGTTCGTCTGTCTGTTTGTCTGTCAGTTTATCTGTCTGTTTCTTTCTATGTCTATGTATGTGTGTGTGCGTGTGTGTGTGTGTGTGTGTGCGTGTGAGTGTGTGTGTGTGTGTGTGTATGTATGTGTGTGTGTGGGTGTGTGGGTGTGTGTGTGTGTGTGTTTCTCTCTCTCTCTCACTCTCTCTTCCTCTCTCTCTCTCTCTCTCTCTCTCTCTCTCTTTCTCTCTCTCTCTCTCTCTCTCACTCTCTCTCTCTCTCTCTTTCTCTCTCTCTCTCTCTCTCTCTCTCTCACTCTCTCTCTTTCTATTTTGTTTTCTTTGATTAAATCATACATTAATTATACATGATTGATTTTTGTGTGTCGAATCTGTATTTATTTTGTATTTATTTTTCCCAATTCATTTGCTCCGTCTCTTTGTTCTTTTCTGCCATTAAGTCATGCCGTCCGAATTCTTTTTTCTTTTCTTCCTCTTTGTCTTCCTTCCTTCCTTCCTTCCTTCCTTCCTTCTTGACCCTCCTCCTTCTCAATATACCTATCACCTACTGTCAAGGGAATCTGACCCCCCCCCCCCCCCACCCCCTCCTCTCCCGCCTCCATCCTTGCTACACTGGTCTTGTCCGTGCTATTTCTGACACACACGAACAAACAAAACGAAACAGACATTAACTTCTCCTTGTGGAAATTAAAAGAAAACAAGAAAAAGAGAAATCCAAAAAACACTGTCGGCTCGGATTCGTAGCCAATAAAGCTTCACTTCAATTTCGTTGTTAGGGAGGGAAAGAAAAACAAGTCGCGTAAGGCGAAAATACAATAATAGTCAAGTAGCTGTCGAACTCACAGAATGAAACTGAACGCAATGCCATTTTTCAGCAAGACCGTATACTCGTAGCATCGTCAGTCTACCGCTCATGGCAAAGGCAGTGAAATTGACAAGAAGAGCGGGGTAGTAGTTGCGCTAAGAAGGATAGCACGCTTTTCTGTACCTCTCTTTGTTTTAACTTTCTGAGCGTGTTTTTAATCTAAACATATCATATGTATATGTTTTTGGAATCAGGAACCGACAAGGAATAAGATGAAAGTGTTTTTAAATTGATTTTGACAATTTAATTTTGATAATAATTTTTATATATTTAATTTTCAGAGCTTGTTTTTAATCCGAATATAACATATTTATATGTTTTTGGAATCAGCAAATGATGGAGAATAAGATAAACGTAAATTTGGATCGTTTTATAAATGTTTATTTTTTTTTACAATTTTCAGATTTTTAAAGACCAAAGTCATAAATTAATTTTTAAGCCACCAAGCTGAAATGCAATACCGAAGTCCGGGCTTCGTCGAAGATTACTTGACCAAAATTTCAACCAATTTGGTTGAAAAATGAGGGCGTGACAGTGCCGCCTCAACTTTCACGAAAAGCCGGATATGACGTCATCAAAGACATTTATCAAAAAAATGAAAAAAACGTTCGGGGATTTCATACCCAGGAACTCTCATGTCAAATTTCATAAAGATCGGTCCAGTAGTTTAGTCTGAATCGCTCTACACACACACACACACACACACACGCACAGACACACACACATACACCACACCCTCGTTTCGATTCCCCCTCGATGTTAAAATATTTAGTCAAAACTTGACTAAATATAAAAAGAAAGAGAGAGAAAAAGCGAAAAAGTTGAGAGAAACAATAACGTGAGGAAGAACAAGAAGTGTTGCTATGTGTTTGCCAACCTTTTTGTTACAGCACGATCTGGAGAAAGATGCAGGACAGCGCGTTTATGATAAAAGATTGGATCTCCACGAAAACCCCAAGATCACCCCACCCCCACCCCCAACCCAACCCATGTCCCTTCCTGACATCCAACCTCCCCCCCCCCCCCCCCCCCCACGAAAAAAAACACATCCGTGGAAGGAGTGGTGCTGAAATATGATTTTATTATAAATGTGTTTATTTACACTCACACACAGTACAGACACAGAGTCACAGATACACGGACGAACAGGCAGGGGTTACAAACACGCGCAGTCGCGCGCACACACACACACACACACACACACACACACACACACACACACACACACACGCGCGCACACGCACACACACACACACACACACACACGCGCGCGCACACACACACGCGCGCACACATCCACTCCCAAGAAGATGAGAGCTCTCTGCACCATCCCACTGCTTTCCTTCCATCCTTATGAGTCGGCTGCAATGACAGAGCCCCCTCTCTCAGCTCTCATAACAAGAGGGGAGCATATTCCCATATTCGCACACTTGTTCGACTATTATACATAACCTGTGCGTGGTTCTTGCTTTACCGACCATAATTATAGACTGCCACGTTTTATTATTATTTAAGTTATTGAGACATCCCAGTGCACTAAGGTATTTATAGAGCAAATCGAGAACATTCATTATTGAACGAAGCGCATAGCGCACATTTTGCTACGCGCATTTGGATAGGCGTAATTGTGTGGTCAGGTTTGTGTCAGATCTACTTTTGTGTGGGCTGTCTCAAGTGTGTCGTGCTTTCGTCACACGCAAACTCTTGTTTTAATTTCTGTTGGTAAATTCCAGTGTAGCGTTAACTCTTACCAGTTCGCTCCCTTGCCCATCGTAAGCAAGCTTACGATGGCCCCCCTGTAGTTTTCCACTGACCATTTATCTGATTATCAAAAAAAATAATTTGTTTTTACATTGGATGGGTCGGACAGTGGATAAACTCATATTTAAGACACACTTTATGACTGAAACAAGCTGGGTTTTTGTTATAAGTTAGTTATAGAAATGCATTATTAGGCAAAAGAATAAAAAAAAGTCTGTTAACGGTAACATAGGCCAAAAAAATAGGGTCGGTAGGTCGGGACTTTTTTTTTAAATTTTTTTTTATTTCCCCAAAACATATTTTTAAGTTATTTTGCCAAAAAACAAAGCCCCCTTTTTTTTTCTTTTTTTTTCAAAATTTTTTTTTTTCAAAATTTTTTTTTTCAAATTTTTTTTTTCAAATTTTTTTTTTTTTTTTTTTTTTTTTTTTTTTTTTTTTTTTACCAAATGCCAAACAAAAGTCTAGGGTCGCGCGAAAAAATAGGGTCAGTCAGGATACCGTAAACAGAATATTTTTTTGGGGGGGGCCTTAGGCATGAAACGTCCAACTTTGAAATTTGGGTGGGGGTATTCAGGTGACAATAACTTTTTTGTTTATCAGCAAAACTCTATAAAACTTTGCTATGTTATGTAAAATGAATGCCCAATCAGACTAGTTAGCAGCATATCTAAAATAAACTGAACACAAAAAAAATTTCTTCTTTGTGTTGTCACGTGTTCCAAAAAATGGGCGTACAAATTTCAACAAAAATCATGTTGTCACCCCCATAACATTTTTACCTTTAAAGATAGCACAATTCTCTTTGCAAATATGAAAAGCTTATTCATTTTCCTTTCATTTGATATATAACTTTCTATATTTCATTTAGAATATGACCCCAGATAGCCACTTGGCAAGTAGGCACCAACAGCACTGTAAAATATGCCCTAAAACCCCCGAACTGGTAAGAGTTAAGCTAAAAAGGGATGATCTTTCATAGAGACCTCATTTAAACTCGGAGAAAGGACTGTGCTCTTAGTTATTTGCGATTCGAAACCTTCATCGAGCTTCGACAGATTGACTGTGCAGAGTGTTGCCCCTTGAATTGACTCCGGCCAAGGCCACGGTTAGCACATTTTCAAAGTAAATGTATAGCGCTGAGTTCGATAATTATTTTCGAGATTTGCTGTATAAATACCTTAATGCACTGGGATTGTTTCAATAACGATATTGTCAGTTCTTTCTTTCTTTCTTTATTTGGTGTTTAACGTCGTTTTCAACCGTTCAAGGTTATATCGCGACGGAGGAAAGGGGGGAGATGGGATAGAGTCACTTGTCAATTGTTTCTTGTTCACAAAAGCACTAATCAAACATTTGCTCCAGGGGCTTGCAACGTAGTACAATATATTACCTTAATCAATATGAAGCTTATATAGCTTACTGGAAGAATGCAAGTTTCCAGTACAAAGGACTTAACATTTCTTACATACTGCTTGACTAACATCTTTACAAACATTGACTATATTCTATACAAGAAACACTTAACAAGGGTAAAAGGAGAAACAAAATCCGTAATTCGCCTCTTACGACATGCTGGGGAGCATCGGGTAAATTCTTTCTCGTCCCAACCAATATGGGACTCCCCCTAACCCGCGGGGGGCGATATTGTCAGTACCGCCATAGAAAAAAAGAAGATTCCAAACGCACATTTTGCTACGCGGATTTGAATAGGCATAGCTGTGTGGTCAGGTCGTGTACAGTAAGATCTACTTTTGTGTGGGGTGTCTCAAGTGTGTCGTGCTTTCATCACACGCATTTTAATTTCTGTTGGTAAATTCCAGTGTAGCGTTAAGCTGAACAGTGATGATCTTTCAGAGAGACCTCATTTGAACTCGTTATTTGCGATTTGAAACCTCCAGTTGAGCTTCGACGGATTGACTATGCGGAGTGACTCCCCTTGAATTGACTACCCCCCGAAGGACTCGACGGTTAGCACATTTTCAAAATAAATGTGGCATATTTCTCGTGTTGTATTTTCCCTCATCGTGGAGTCTGATACTAAATATGAACGGAAAGAATGCTCTGAACCCTACACGTATTATATCCCCATCGTTTTTTCGTTCACATTTGCCCAACATGTTAATTTGCTGAGCGGGGTTTATGTCGTCTGTTGGGCTACCTGGGCAATCGAACCACTGCAGTCTGCACTGAGTTTGCACGCATGAGGCAGGCTGGTAATAAGTCTTATATATATGGTAAGAACGTTCTGAACCCTACACGTTTTCGATTACGATTGTTCTTGCCTTAAAATAATAATTCGGAAACTATTCATTTACTGAACTGATGCAGTCGTATTTCAGTGTAGTCTGCTACGTATGACAGAGTCGATCGAGTCTGTCTTCCAAACTGGTCTAGCTGGTAAGTTATCGGAATAACACTTGTGTTTTCTGTTAGCCGCAGGGAATTGTATACTAACTCATCATTTGTTAATGTGGATGATAAGCTACATGCCACTAACACGGCATATGAGAAGAATCTATGCAAGTCGGCGAAAATTAGATGAAACACAGCGGCTTCTATTTTTAGATCACTGGCACTGTGGCACAGACACATGCAATCTGTCAGAAAAAAACCCACTTCTGCTTTAATTGAGAAGCAGGGAATTTATGGTCATTTGGTATTGTGGAGAATATAAGCTACATGTCATTAATTGAATTCTGAGGATGAGAGCACAGTCTCGCTTATTAGGCAAAGGGCGGAAGAATACGCTCTGTGGAAAAGTTAGCGCACTCCAAGAGTGCGCTAACAGTTTTAGCGCATCGCCATTAGCCAATCAACTGGTTCACATCAGTCATGTGACACAAGTACTTACTGACAATTATCATTATTTAAGTTATTGAGACATCCCAGTGCACTAAGGAATTTATAGAGCACATCGAGAAAATTCATTATTGAACGAAGCGCATAGCGCTGAGTTGAGTTCAATAATTATTTTCGAGATTTGCTCTATAAATCCCTTAGTGCACTGGGATTGTTTCAATAACGATATTGTCAGTACCGCCAGAGAAAAAAGAAGATTCAAAACGCACATTTTGCAACGCGTATTTGGATAGGCGTAACTGTCACCAGTGACAGTGTTGTTGCTAACAAACTCGAAACTGTCATTTAAAACATGAGCCAAATGTGTATTGATTGTGTGATTAGTCTATGTGACAGGGCTTCTATTATCTGTGCTCCCTAGCTTCTGTCAGTTCCCACACCGACACTGCCAGAGAAACTGAAGACGCACACCAAACACATTACTGACAAACTCTCAAAAGTCGTCTGCTAACGATGCAAGGGAGGGTACTCGTGTTTTTGTTTTGGTTCGCTAGCATCTGGGTATCTTGTAAGTTGAATGTTCGTTTTTTTCAATCTGCATTGCTTTCATAATGAAGGAAACGTTTGTTTATTGTATCCCATTCATCAGATCAGTTCTGAGATTCATTTTTGCGTGCAACTGATATGGTTTTCTGTGCCGTGCAATACGATTTTGGAACTTCATACAAATGTGTCACATTGTTCGGCGCGAGGCCAAAGGTCGGGAGGAAAGTAGTTCTTTGCCCAAATCGGAATCTGCACTATCATATAATATTTTTTGGAGTCCATGATGTATTTATTGAGCTATAAAAATGCAACATATATACCCATACTGAAGTAACAGAGACAAAGAAGGGAGGTCATGGGATATGTGTGTATATATATATACTAGAATGAATACCCGCTTCGCCGGGTAGCCGGCTTCGCCGGGAAGAAGTACTTAGAGCCGTACGCCGGCTTCGCCGGGTCCGAACAATAGACCCGCCAAGCTTAGGTCCCTCCCAGATTCGTGGAATGGGAACAGCACGAAAATGATTCAGTGGCCATAATGCCATTCCTGACCATATCGAGTCCCATCCTTGTCGACGAATGTAACCGTGTTAATCACCTTTGGAGGCGAACTCCACTCAAACAGGATTGAGCAATTTAGAGCTTATCTCTAAGCCCTTTTGAACTGTTATGGCTTCTGAAAGGAAGGCCAGTACATAAAATTACGTTAAAATTAATATTAAAAGTCCTACGGTTTTGAGCCATTAAGGACTTGAGTGTTTGTCCGCTTTCTCATAAAATTACACAAAAGCCGCCAGACCACATCACAAACAGAACTGAACAATGCTCAGGTGTTGCTCACATAAAAACACACACACACACACACACACACACACACACACACACACACACACACACACACACACACACACAAACACAGAGAAGCCATATCTATAGAGAGATAGATGACAGTGTATTTTTCGCGTGGCTATAAATTGATTCGACCTTTGCACTTTTACAGTGAGGATAATTTACGGGTCCAATTTACGTTCTGGACACTGCGGTGACCTTCTAAAAATAGTAACAGAACGGGAATATCCGAAGATGCCTCCCTCAAACTATAGTGCACCATACGAAGGAAGGGAGGTAAACGCTGAAAACCTGGAGAAGATGAGAAGATAAGGAAGAGTTACTTATAATGGTGAAATGAACACAAAAACCAAAATCAGTTCAGCGCTGCGCGCTGAGAGCACGTGTTGAAATATCTCATCGATGATATTGTGTCCGGGGTGTAGCTGAACACGGTGTCCAAATTTGAAAAAGATCCACCGAGAACTTTGGCGTTGTGATGTGGTGTAGCGGCTATGGTGTGTCGGTATGGGGGCCCGGGTAGCTGAGGTGGAACCAAAATCGGTTCAGCGCTGCGCGCTGAGAGCACGTGTTGAAATATCGACCAGGTTGTGTCCTGTACCGGGTCAACCTGAATATGCCCACCAAATTTGAAGCAGATCCATCGAGAACTTTGGCCGTGCATGGCTAATACACAAACAGATACACAGACACACACACACACACACACACACACAGACACAAGTCGTATATATATATATATATAGATAATGTGTGTGTGTGTGTGTGTGTGTGTGTGTGTGTGTGTGTGTGTGTGTGTGTGTGTGTGTGTGTGTCTCTGTGTGTGTGTATATATGTGTGTGTGGACAAAATGGAACCCAATGAGCGACATTTCCGGAACACTGGAACGACAACACAATCATGGGCTTCCTGTGAATTCACGCTGACAGAATTGGGCGACCGACTTGAAATTTAACTCGGAAGAAATCCCACAAAAGCTGCCAGTATTATTTTTAACCTGTCCCTTTTTAAACCCTCTTTATTGAACTGCTCTTGCAGAGATCGTTTTAAAACCCTTCGAAGCCATGGACATTTAAAGGCGTTAGCCTTCCCGTGAGATCAACCATCATGTACAACATCGTAAACCTGTTTTTTCATGTTCGTGACTTTATCTAGTTCCTTTTATCTATCTTTATCTGCATGAATTAAGGCACACCTCCCCCCTGCCCCCCCTCAAACAACAGTTTTTACATGTTCGTTACTTTATCTAGTTGCTTTTGTCTATCGTTATCTGCATGAAATAAGGCACTACCCACCCCCCCACCCCCCCTCTTAAAAAATGACAACAATATTCCCGATTTTCCTATTTTCTAACCCTACATTTTCCTCCCGATCTTAGATCTTTTTTTGGAACATTCAAAAATGTTTTTGATAAAAGTCGATTCTGCACACTTTACAAGGTGTACTTGATAGAGAATGAGAGAATGACAGAGAGACCGATGGGGGGTGGGGGGTGGGGTGGTGGTTGTGTTTTAGAAGCAAACATAAAAAAAAAGAAAAAAAAAGAGATGTCTTTTTTGTTCTTTACCTTTTTCTTCTTTTTCTTCCGGGGAGAATCTGTCATCCTTTGGCACCCTTATCGCTTGTTAGCGTTCTTGGAAAGACGGGTAGCGTTAAAACGCACTCACGGGATTTTCCACCAGTTGACTCATTTTTTACGGCCCACCAGAAGCCGAAAAAGAGCTGATTGTATTAGAAGCGAGAACTTGTGACGTGCGTGTATGTTTTCTGTGTGTGCAGTATTGGATTTTCCAGTATTTTAATCAACTTGTCAGTAAAGCACACCAACAGGGCTGCCAAAAAACCCACGGGAGTTCTTATCTAAGTCTGGACAAACAGACAGACAGAGTGAAACCTTCACACCCCCGAATATACGTGGATGTAAAGAAAATGAAAATGGGAAGCTGGAATGAATGCAGAACACAACGAGAAAGGTTAGGTATTTGGAACTTTTAATCGCAACAAAAAAACACTCACCTGCTTAAACAGATCGACTGCTCAGGTTAAAAAAAATACATTTAATGATATAATGAACAGAAAATGATATTTGAAACGAGTGTGTATTTGTAGCGGATGCATGTTGGTTTGAATTTATTCCTTCGCGTAGTAAAAGAAAATGTCACACGCAATCCTTCTTCGCCACTACTACTAAAGCAAACGTGTGCAAGATAGTATGTTACACGCTTTGATGCCGAAATCAATTACTTTAATTATGGATTTATTTCTAAAAAAAACTTGTTACCTTTACATACATTTAGTCACTACCTTAAACACTTATGTTTTTTGGTATTCATTTCAAGTGATCACGAACGTAGAAAAATGGGTATCAAAGTATTGTTACATTTTGTTGTGCATTCTGAATAGTGTGCCAACAGGCCTTGGTCAGTCAACCACGTTTCATCGGTTTACTTCGTGTTTGACGTAAACAAAATAACACCAACTCCATTCTTCTGTATATATGAAAGCCACATTTTCTTTTCCATCCAGTTTTTTTTGGTCAAAAGCTTCGTCAACATTCCATTTACACGACAAGCTCCCTTGAAAAAGCAAAGAATCAAATCTCTGACGTCTAAAGCAGAAACTGAGAGGGAGGGGTAGATAAAGAAGAGTGGGATGTTGCAAAGACTCAGGAGACCAGTCCTGAGACTGACGTATACAGTAATACCTCCAGACACATAGACACGAATGGACACAAATACAAGAGGAACCTGATCACAAGCAGAGGCCAGCCGCTAAAAATCCCCGAATCACAACCTCAAAGGCCAACACGTACCACCCTATGATTGCCCCGCTGCCACACTCTTTTTCACGTTAGAGTGCACAGAAAGGCTAAATTGTACCACAATCCGGGCGGGGATGTAGCTCAGTCGGTTGCGCGCTGGATTTGTATCCTATACTGTTCAAAAAAAGAAACGCATAGCTTGTAATATTTGGTTAATTTAGTTATATGGCTACAAGGATATCCACCAAACTGCAGAAAATGTTTATCTGGTCGTCGACCTTTCGTCCATTGCCACAAGTGAGCTCTGCACGTGACGCATGCGTTATCAGTGGCTACAATGTCAAAATTGCTCATTTGGCATGACCACTCGTCATGCTTCAGTGTAATCTCGTGAAACTCGGGGAATATTGAGCTCTCACCATGTCTTCCAAAACCCATAAAAGCGGATTGTTCGCCACAAAGAAATCAGACGACAATTCAGCGACGAAAGATGGCCCGATTGAGCAGAGAAGACCGCCAAATTGCATTGGGTCGTTTACAAGCAGGCCAAAGTCAAAGTGCAATCGCCAGGCACTTCCACGTGTCCCAGAGCACCATCAGTAGACTGTGGGTCAGGTTTCAAGCCACTGGCTCCGTTGCTGACTTGCCACGAGCGGGAAGACCAAGGGCGACAACTGCTGCTCACGACCGCTTCATACGGCTCCGCCACCTCCGGAATCGTTTCCTGTCGGCCTCATCTTCTGTCCAGGCTCTCCCTGGGCCACACCGATTATCGGACCAGACCATGCGGAACCGCCTGCATGAAGCTGGTTTGAGAGCTCGCAGACCTCACAGAGGAGCTGTCCTCACCCGCCGCCATCGCCAGAACCGAGTGCAGTGGGGCAACCAGCACCTTCGCTGGACCGTCCGGAATCACTGGAGACACGTGTGGTTCAGCGACGAGTCCTACTTCCTGCTCCAGCGACATGATGGTCGGAGGAGGGTCTACCGGAGAGTAAACGAACGTTACGCGCCCAACTGTGTGGATGAGGCACCCGTTCATGGTGGTGGAGGCGTCATGGTGTGGGGGGCGATCAATACCGCTGGAAGGAGCACCCTGGTGCACGTCCAAGGGCGCATAACTGCCCAGCGATACGTGGAGGAAATTCTGCGCCCACACGCCCTTCCTCTTCTGGCTGACCAGGATGCCATATTCCAGCAGGACAACGCTCGCCCGCACACAGCACGACTCACCACCCAGTTCCTCACCGACCACCATGTCCAGGTGCTTCCCTGGCCATCCATGTCGCCAGACATGAACCCGATAGAACACCTCTGGGATGAATTGGACAGACGTGTGCGCAGGCGAGAAGAAGCGCCGGCAAATCACCGCGATCTATTGCAGGCACTTCAGGAGGAGTGGGACACCATCCCACAGCAAGATATCCGGCATCTGATCCAGTCCATGCCCAGAAGGTGCCGGGCAGTTGTTGCTGCTCAAGGCAGTCACACCCCCTACTGACTTGACAGCCTCGGCACCCAATCGTATTGATTGACTGATTGATTTGAAGATGCAAATGAACTGTGTGTGCATTCAACTGTGTCCATACCAAATTTCAAACAAATAATCTAAATATTGGATTTTCTGTTAATTTTTTCGAAAAATAAAACAAATTTGGCAAGTAGCAACTATGCGTTTCTTTTTTTGAACAGTATAGTTGGCCGCTGTCAGCGTGAGTTCGTCCTCTACACGTTCGGCGAGAGATTTATTTCTCAGAGTCAACTTTGTGTGCAGACTCTCCTCGGTGTTCGAACACCCCCGTGTGTACACCCAAGCACAAGACCAAGTGCGCACGAAAAAGATCCTGTAATCCATGTCAGAGTTCGGTGGGTTATAGAAACACACAAATACCCAGCATGCTTCCTCCGAAAACGGCGTATGGCTGCCTAAATGGCGGGGTAAAAAACGGTCATACACGTAGAATTCCACTCGTGCAAAAAACACGGGTGTACGTGGGAGTTTCAGCCCACGAACGCAGAAGAAGAAGAAGAAGAAGTACCACAATCGTTATTCTTCATTCGTCAAGTTATTCGTCCCATACCCCTCCCCCCCCCCCCCTCGACCCTCAGCCCCTCCCTCCAAAGCAAACCTTCCCCCTCACTCCTCCCGTTCTCAGTGGGTCTGTGTCAGACGGTATGGTTTTCCCTGCGCTTCTGCAGCAATGCGATATCGTGAAAAACAGACAATTTTATCAAAGGCAACTGCTGACAATTTGTCTGATCTTATATGCTATCTTATCGTACCTTACCTCAACTTACCTTATTTATTTCATGTTGTCTTATAATTATTACCTTCTTTTATTATTTCCTATCTTATCACTTATACATGGATAACAGTTGGAAAAAACGTTTCTTTTTTTGTAAATCAGGAAAAAAGCCGAGGGTTTTCCCGAGGAGTCAATATGGCATAACTCCCGTTCGGGTCGAGGAGGCAAAACCCCAGGGCAAATTAGAACATCTTTGTAATTGTGTACACAATTTAAAGGAACTTCGTGCAATAATTTGCAAAAAGTAGGCTCCTTTAAAAGTTTCCCCCTGACCTTTAAGTTTATTTTTTACCCTTCTAATCAATGACAAAAAAATGACGCTTTTTTGTCTTCTAAATTTCAGCTTGAGATAACTGTATATGGTTGAAATAAAATCTGATGTTTTATGTCTTCTTTCTCAAAACCACAAATTTTACCCGGAAAACCTTGTCGAAAATCCAGAATTCCGGATATCCGGATCAGAACTTTCATTCGTATGGTTTGGAGGCGGGAGCAATAGAGTTGGAGAAGGAACTGAATGCATTTACAATTCTAAAGGAGTTGGTCGCTCCTTACGCCTTTTCACATTTTGCAAACCGGAAAACCCAGAACTAATTGCCCAGAGCCTGACAGCAGAGACAGGGAAACCTGCAACAATTTTTTTGGGGGTGGGGGGGGGGGGGTTGGGGGGGGAGGGGTGGAGGGATGGGAGGAGGGACAGATACAGAAAATACCATTAATTGTTCCAGAGTTTCGGGAATACCCGGTATCTCTCACACATGGCACTGTTGCGCTGGAATGCATTGGCAGGTGAAAATCAACACAAGGTCTAGAGTTTGTACGTACCACGTATTCTTTTTTGCGAATAAAAAAACCCTGAACAAATCACAACCCTGAACTAAATCTCTAAATGTGCACTGTTACTGTAAATTACCTCAGTTTTTGGGTCTATTTCAAACAAATATAGATCCTTATCCCCTGTGCAGTCAGAAGCCCTAGGCCCTCCCCCCCCTACCCCCCTTTCCCCATAGACTGTTTCATCAAAGAGTCCCTTTGGTAAAATATATACAGTAACAAGAAAAATGTTCATTCAAAATGAACAGGCGTCCATGTTATTTTGACAAAATGAATATTTTTGTTAAAGAAGCTGGCAAGCACACCCTTTCGAATATAGCGGAAGTAGTTTCGACCCTAAATGCTTAAGTACTTAGGCCTTAAACTTAAGTACGGGTTGATAGAATATTTTAATGTAAGCAGAGATGTCTCTGATATAAGTGCAGTTTATTTTCAAAGTTTGGAGTCGTAGATCATTCTTTTTGGATGTAATGTGACTAGCATGTATCGGTGACATTTGTTGTTTAATTCTGCAAGCAAATGTGTGTGCTGTTATTGCATTATTTACAAAAAACGCACAGAAAAAAACACTATTTTCGACTACTCACTGCGGAGCAGAGCGTGCAATATACGCTCTGCTACAGAGTTATCCCACGTGCGGTTAGATAGACGCTCTTATTCCCCCCTCTGCTTCTTTACCTCTGTAAACTTGTAGGGGTAGTTATTTTTCGATAATCACCCAGCAACCAAACAAATAACGACCCAGCAACAGCCTGAATCCTCAATAGTGCAATGGGTTGAGAGGTTGTTCTGTTTCGGTACTACTTTTTGCGACTGAAAAGTTCCAAACGCTCTAATGTACGAAGTATACATCTCTGGAGCAAACAATCCAAACATACCGCATTTAAATTAACAACTACAGGCCTGAACACATGAATCTCCATATAAAATCCATGAGTTCGGTTGTTTTCTGAATCTCATCTGCCGTGCCGTCAAGCCGTTCATCACAAGCAATTTCCCAAGGCAAGTAACTCATACTTTGTCTAGCGACAAGAGTAGTTCCCCTTCTTTTCACTCAGTTCCTTCGACAACAGACTGCAATCCGACGGTCAGTTTTCAACAATATTTCATTTAATAAACAGATCACACGCAACCAAATGCACACATCTCATCAATTTAAACAACATAAAGGGGTTTCATACACTATTTTCCCCAGAAAACTGAACTTCATACAGTTTTTAACGTTGGAACACGGGTGCAAAAGTTCGTCTGCTAGTCCCATTTGACGAAAAAACATTATCCTGAGCGATACCAAAACATATACAGAACACACAATATCTGCCTTTGCCGCCACAGCAGAATAACAGCATATCTGTGTACTTGATTTTAGCCCAAAATAGGAAAACTGACAAGAAGTGTTAACAGAATGGAATGATTTGCACGGAACTATACAACCGCGCATTAATCGATCGCCTGCGCAGGTTGACTGGTTGAGAGAATAGGATTCGATCAAACTTTCGCAAAAAAACTCCTCTTTTCTTTGAATAATTGAAGAAAGGAGGAATAAAGAGGTTACACACCTCGTCTCAGTGATTATAAAAAATAATGGTCTCAGTTCGCGGTCATGAAAAAGCTCGCTAAAGCTCGCATTTTTCATGATCCGCTAACTTCGACCATTATTTTTGATAATCACTGAGACTCGGCATGTAACCTCTACATACATGTAAGTACAGTTTATTTTCTAGGTTTGGTATCGTAGATAATTTTTTTGAATACAATGTGAAAAACAGGTATTGATACAGTTTGTTGTATAATTTTGCAAGTGAATATTTGTTTATTGGCTGCATTTTTGACAAAAACGTTGTAAAATAAACACCTTTTCGTTGCTTTTATTGTTTGCTTTGATTGCAGCCAAACGACTTGCTCTACGGGGCTGAAAATAAAGTGGAAGACACTTTGAGATATAAGGAATTGGATAGGCCATCATACGAGAAGGTGTAGAAATCTGCATGCTGGCAGCTTTAAAGTGTTACAGCGACATCAGAAAGCTCTAAAAGCTTTGTTTTTTTTTTAAATGCATGATTTTCATAGTTTGTCACTTTAGACAATTTTTGTAATAATTAATTTGATCGGAAAAAAATAGTGTAATATACAAATAAGAAAATTTTTGAATCACATTTTTGCTATCCTTGATGAGAAGCGAGTTGAAATGTGCCTAAATAAAGTCACACCTTAACATTTTTTAGTTTTTGCCCACTAAGGCATTTGGCAGGTTTCATGGTATTAGGCCATTTTGATAGTCTCAGATTTGCTTAGTCTTTTAAATCCATATCTGTGAGAATCTGCTGTATTTGTTGTATTAACATGCAAACTAGTTGTTGTTTAAATACTTTTTTGAAAATAAAAGTTGAAATTTTTGATAATGTGTTTATTTATGTGCGTGTGAATGGTGGCGATCGTCAAAATACGGACGGATGAATTTACTTTTGCCACAGCATCACTAAACAAAGAACTAAATTCCAATACACACATGCACAAGTATCAATGCTGTGGTGGTTGAGAGTGCCAGAACACATTGAAATGATTGTTTTTCAACAACAATCGATATTCATAACACAAATTCTAACTTATACTAGCTCCGCAAAAAAAATGTATGGGGATTCGGATCTGTCCGTCCGCATAGCGATATCAAGAGCATCGAAACTAATTGTGATTTCACAGGACAAAAACACAAGTTGACCTAATTTTGTATACTGTAAATACAAGTTTGTGCACCCTTGAAGTGAGTTATAATGTTGCCGAGGTCAATTTGCCCTTGATCGACGCACGGTGACCCGAGTTTCAAAGTTGCGATCCAGTCCGTCTAAACAATGTAACGATCGCCACATTTTTCTTTTCATTCAAAAACTAACCGTTTGGGGAGGAAGTGACCTCACGTTGTTTTACGTTGACGCTCGCGCTCGACAGAAAAAGACCGCAACAGTTTTTCAGTTAAAAAAATCGCAAAGTAATTACATTTTCTGAGGTTTTCTAGTGTCCGTCTAGTAACAATCGCCACTCTAGCGATCGCCACTGAGTGTTGAAGTCACATTTAACTCCATTTTCGACTGTTTTAAGAAACTATTTTGACGCTCAATCGTCACGTTTCAGTGTCGAAACACGTACTGTGCATTTGCAATCAGCCGGTGTGTCCAAACTGAAATGCGAGTGATGCCTCGATTTGTGGCGATCGCTCACGTGGTTGACGGACAGAAATACCTTCTTAGGGGGTAGGGGAACAGTTACTCCTCCATACAATAATGGTGTTTACAAATGATTGCAAACTTGTCTCTTTATAAACTGTTCAGACATGTCTTCTCTTCAATAATTTTCAGTTTTGCTCGGTTTGTTAATCAGGAGCACCCTGCAGTAAATGTTTCATCTGTGACAATGCTCGAAATGTTGACGTAATTCCAATGCCCATATCCTTCTCTTGTTACCTCATCTAGCCAAAACCATTGAAGATAGAAAGACATTTATTGAACAAACTAGATGCACAACACCAGTCTTAACACGTTTTGGTCTTACATGTATATGAAAATATTGATGGCCATGGAATGGTTTGAAAAAAAAGACGGTTTTTTCCTTCAAAACGGTCTAGGTCTGCCGGAAGTCGTATTTTTTCAAACCATTCATTTGAGAATCAATATTTTGATATACATACAAGAACAAAACTTGTTAAGAATGATGTGGGGCATATTTTTTGTTCAATAAATGTCTTTCTATCTTCAACGGTTTTGGCTATATGAGCTATTTGCATGCATAGGATGACCGTATTGCTTTTTTTTTTGCGTTTTCAGGGTATGCCGCTTTGCGCCTGGTTTTTAGATATAAATAAGGACCAGGACTATAAAAAAAATTACTGTTTTTAGTTGTAACAAACTCACTTTGTTGGAAAAACATGTCCTTTGAATTGTGTGCCAACATTTATTTTGTAGAATTTGAGTGTGTAAATAGTAAATTTCTGAACACAATACTGTGAAACCTGCCATTTGCAACATGAAATTTCAGTATTTTTTAAGTTTTTACCCCCCCCCCCCCAAAATGACATGTTTTAACAATTTGAAGTTTTTGTCTAAACATGAAATGACATTCTAAGATCTGAAAGCTTTTTTTTTTTTTTTAATGCAACGTCATGAATAATATTTTCAATTTTTTGCATTAAAGAAGCTGGCAAGCACACCCTTTCGAATATAGCGGAAGTAGATTCGACCCTAAATGCTTAAAGCCATATGTACTCGATGACTATACACGCTAATTGATTTACCAACAGCTGGAGACAGACTAAATTAAGTTCCCTGCAAAATATTGTGGTCTAGGACCCCTTAAATGTTGAGATATATGAATTTTCATTTTGATCTGGATCGTCCTATTTATAGATTTGGCAACACATGTAACGTTGATGCAAGGGAGAAAACACCGCGGCTTTGTTGACATCCTCACTTTTTCAGAGGCTAGAACAAGCTGTAATGCATGTATTATGGTCCGCGCATGGTGACGTATCGTCATTATATGATCTTATGGTGCGTTTGACATCGATTGTGGGCAAACTACACTTTGTAAACACGGGAGTGCGTTAGTATGCCTTTAAGTACTTAGGCCTTAAACTGAAGTACGTGTTGACAGAATATTTTAATATAAGTGCAGTTTATATTTCAAAGTTTGGAGTCGTAGATCATTCTTTTTGGATGCAAAATGACTAACATGTATCAGTGAAATTTGTTGTTTAATTCTGCAAGCAAATGTGTGTGCTGTTATTGCATTATTTGAAAAAAACGCACAGAAAAAACACTATTTTTGACGACTCACTGCAGTTATCCCAGGTGCGGTTAGATAGACGCGCATACATGTAAGTACAGTTTATTTTCTAGGTTTGGTATCGTAGATAATTTTTTTGGAATGCAATGTGACAAACATGTATTGATACAGTTTGTTGTATAATTTTGCAAGTGAATATGTGTTTATTGGCTGCATGTTTCACTAAAACGCAGTAAAATAAAAACTTTTTCGTTGCTTTTGTTGTTTCCTTTGATTGCAGCCAAATGACTGAAAATTAAGTGGAAGACACTTTGAGATATAAGGAATCGGATAGCTAGGCCATGACACGAGAAGGTGTAGAAATCTGCTTGCAGACAGCTTTAACATGACATCACATATTGATATATTTTTTAAGTTTTTGCATATTACCCCATTTTTGAGGTCATGTTTTAACTTTGGTTAAGTGTTTGCCCACAACTGACATTAGATTACATTTAAACATTTTACATTATTTTTCTAGCACATGTTCATGTTAGTCTGCGCCATCCATTGATCACAGAACATCCACATAGGAAGAAAAGGTGTTTGACTACTGAAATAAAAATGTTTAGAGAAATGTAGAAAGAGGTGAACAAAATGCAAGATGATTTGGTATGGAATTTAGTTGTATACGTGAATGAGGTGTGAAACGTATGCAGAAAGGAAGATGTTTATTTGCGATGAAAGAAAATAGATATAATAACTTCATACTGTAGTAAAAAAAAACAAAAAAAAACAACAACCAGTAATCAGCCAATCAATTTCAAATGTTCATTCAACAGTAACCATATACATTCGACAATGGTCCTCTGTAAATAAAAATTAAAAACAAATCTGCTTGGACAGAATTGTTGTTATTTTTGGGAATAAGAAAATATCAACTATCTTGAGATGCATCCTCTTGCACAAAAATAATGCAAGTTAAGGAGTTACGTCCATATGCGTAAAAAGTTAAGATGAATATATGGATCAACAATTACCTCCCCTACTTGCATTATATTTGGGCAAAGCTATAGGAATAGTGTAATGATATTTTAAAATAATTGTCACATTGCCTTAAACATTTGGATTTTGACATGGAGTATTTTACGTAATGTGTACATTTTAGACATGGCAACTGAAGGAAAAAAAAGTGGAGAAAAAAAACCTAACATTTTGTGGGACAAATTTTGTAAGTTGGGTGACGAAACCATGTAAACTTTTCCTTCACAACAGACAAAATTAAGAGGTTTTTCTTTTAACAAACACAAAGAAATATGTCTTTACCTTCGAACAAGCACAGAAAGTATGTGTTTTTGTTCATAAGACCATACATTTTGTTGTTGTGGAGATATGGATTCAACTGCAGAAAATGTGAAACTTTGCTAACAATTCCCATACCTGACATTTTAAAAGTCTAAAAAGTGCCTCCCACTAGCTTGTCACCAAATAAACAAAGTAGGTTGTAACAAAATTGCAGATTAATAAAAAAAATAGTTCAATCAATAGTATATGTCACACCTGACATTAAACTAGTAATTTCCATCACTATCCTTTTCAGGCATTAAAAATAGTTCAAAGCAGCTATAGCCCCACATGGAAGTAAGAGGCTCATTCACAAGCTAGTTAAAAGCTTTTCATTCTTTTTGTTTTTCTCAAAAGAACACGAAGTTCATAGTATGACAACAGTATTCACAGCAGGCAGTTTTAAATCACGCAAGGGTCATTCTCAAGGTGTGTTCACGAAATACATTGTAATTTTAAACAGAGACAATTATCAGTTCACGCTTGAAGATGATTTTACTGACCAAGTTTCTCCCCATATATTTCATAACCCTGCAGGTGAAAATGGGAATACCAGCACAGAATGACTGTCAGTGAACATTTAATACCAACACTTCAAACTACATCACTCATCAGAAAACAGAAGCTGTGACTTGGATTTAAATGAAAATCAAAAAGTGGAAAAACTCATACTCTGATAATTGTTGTCCAAGTGTTTCAAACTACATCACTCATCATAAAACAGAAGCTGTGACTTGGATTTAAATAAAAATCAACACGCGGAAAAACTCATACTCTGATAATTGTTGTCTAAGTGTTTGTGTGGTTAAAAAAACAAACGTACCTGATCCTGAATAAAATCAGAGCAACCCATATGATCATTAAAATGTAACCATTCACTGGTCCATAGGTATACTCTTTTCAAAAAGGAGATGGGTATGGAAGAGGCAGTGCTTCTGTTAGTGATTCAAAGTGCCAGACATCCCATCCTAGTGCTGTGAAATGGATATAAATTATATATATATTCAATATTTCATGGAAGCTTACTAATATTTGCATGCAAACATACTGTGACAGGACTAATACAGTAAAAGCATTATTGAGGGTGAACAGCCTGCTTTACTTGGTTTCAGTGAGGAGTAACAATACTAACAATAACAATAACATGCCTAAGTTGTGAAATGTAAGTACTTAACCCCCCCCCCCCCCCCGGACACTGGCAAAATTCCAGCAGAATGTCCCCCACCTTCGCTGACGATTATCCACAGTTTATACAGGAAGTGTGCAGGTAGGTTGTCTGCCTCTGTGTCGGTTTTACCTCCGCGGTGTAGACGAAAAACTTTTCCACTTCTGCCACAGGGCGAAAAGTCTCGTTTTGGCACTTTAACTTGGCATATAACATCAAACATCACGTTAATCAACTGAATTGTGTGGCATTATACCTATGCGATTCATGTCACATTAGAAAAACTGCCGTAACGCAATAAAATTCCTGGGATGTTAGTATTATGCATAACACGGTAAAACATCGAGTTTTGGTGTCTGCGTTTTGGACGTTTTCGCTGGGATTACGGAGGGCTATTCACATCGTGTTAAACAAGTTGTCGCAGTGAGCAAAACACCAGATAACGTCTGGAATTATGACAAGTTATTGCAGTGACTTAAACTCGAAGTTAGCTGTTGGTTTTGATGTGTTTCACTGCGTTTTCGTCTTGCTTTTGTTTCATAATATGTTGTTGCTGTTGTTGTTACTGTTGGGAGCTATACATCACATTTTTGTTCCCCCCAAAATTTATTCTTGATTAATATCAGGACGCAAACCATCCCCTTTACTTCACACACACACACACACACACACACACACACACACACACACACACACACACACACACAATCTACTCCTCAGTTTGCAGCGTGGCTTCGACAGCGAGTTTGCCCGTACCCAAGGGGAGTAACTCGAAATAACTCAGCGCGCGGTCTGCTGAAAAAGGCCCTAATAGAAATCACCCGCTAGGTACACGCGCACTCAAGTTAACCTCTGCTTTGACCTGTGGCTGTGTGCCAAGAGAGAGCAGAACACACACGCCGTAGACCAGATAAATAGGTGCTTGATTTTGGTATTTTGATTTTACATAACATTAAACCTTTCTTGGGGTTCATGGTCATGGCAACAGCCATAATAATATTATATCATGTATAATATTACATTTCAGCATATGTGAATTACATGTCATCATAACAAACTGTCATACATTTTTTATTCCTCATCATTCTGATTGATCACAACCAAACCTACTATCAGTGGACACATCCAAATGCAAGCGCCTGTTCTTGACAAATTGCCACAGTGACTGATCTAAAAATATAGGTCCTTTGCCGCCACGGACACTGTTTGGCCTGTAGGTAAAATGTACAATGTATTTTCTGATTTGTGCACAAAAGCTTTTTTTCTTTTTTTCTTTTTTTTAACATAACAATGTTTAATGTTACTGTATGTTTGAAAGACCATGGTCACATTTGTAAAACAAATGTTAAATTAAAAAATAAATAACATTTTGGTTCATGATTTTTTCCTACACCTGTGCTAAAACTAAGAAGTAAAAATGTCGGTATATAAGTCACTCAAATACTTGAAAGTATGAATGGTTAGAGTTTGTTGCGGTTGACCCTGCACAGTTCGACCTACGATGTTTTTGTTGAACAATTTTGTCCCAAAAAAAAAGAAAAAAAAAGTAAGGGCAGTAACTCAAGACGTAAATGTGGCAGTGTCCCATAGGCAACCGCAGAGTTATCCTGTCCATAGGCAAGCGCTTACTTGATCCCAATTACTAGGCGTCTCCGGACGCCTAGAATGATAGCGTTCCCATCATTTTGATTGGGAGACGCGAAGGAAACCATTGGTGGCAGCAGAGAAAGAGGGCGGGGGGAGGGGGGGGCACGCAAAAGGGGAGGGGGGAGTGGCCAAGGGAAGTGTGTGTGTGTGGTTTGGGGGGGGGGGGGAAGGAGGAGGGTTTAATGACATTGTATTGTCTTGTTAGCAGGCCTAGATAGACAGAGAAGACGGGAGCCGGGAGGCAGAGACTGTAAAACGCTATTTTCCGTCGCTGTTGGGGAATACGAAAGGGAGCCTGGAAGCGGGACTGAGTAGCAAAACGTAGATTACAGATACAAAATATTTAACAAAAAAAGACGAACAAAATCTGTACTCACGTGGGAACGAAGAAGACAAAACAAACAACGGCGAAGTTTCGACCACTGGGGTCTACTTCAGACACATTAGTAAAGCAGAAAAAAAGAAGAAAACAGACAATAGAACAGACAGAAGAACTACAGGTTAATGATTTACACTGTATAATTCACAAACCAAAATAAACGGATGATTACAGAGTTGTCGACACGAAGATGGCTGGTCGACATTATGGCTTGTCGACATTGACGTCAAAAAACCGTGATTTCCTTTCTTTTGATTGGTTCAGAGATTCGCTTTTTCTGTTGCTTCCGGGGGCTCTGTCTGCCTTTGAGTGAGCGTCCATGACCCAGCTATTTGTGATTAAAAAAGTCAAACCCGTACGAAAAAAAGTAGAGCGGCTGCCACATACAATATACCACAACGGCATTTAGTTAAAGAGGGTGGAGGGGGGTAGGAATTACTGTGATTCTTAAAAAGACAAACCACAGGCAGAAAAATAACTCTGTCATATCACTTCAAAAACGACAAGACGACACTTCCAATGACTCATCGGCACAAAGTTCAAACAGGATGATCCGTTTAATAGAGGGGGACACATATTTTATGTGGTTACAAAGAAATCATTTCAGAAAAATGCATGTTCTATGTCGCTACAAATCGACAAGCGGTCGCTTCTAATGCCACAACTACAGGGAGGTGCGTCAGGATACTTTGAAAATCGATTGGGGAAAACATGACAGTGCGTGTTAAATTTGTTTGAATTCATGCCGCTTTGTCGTACTTTACTGTGGGTATTACTGTACTGTTTTAACAAATCAGGTGGGGGGGGGGGGGGGGGGGGTAGGGGGGAGGGGGTAGGGGGGAAGGGGTAGGGGGGATTGGGAGTTGCAAAGACTCAGGAGACATGAGACTGACGTATACTGTGACACCCCCAGACACATACAAACGAATGGACACAGATACAAGAGGAATCTGATCACAAGCAAAAGCCGGTCGCTAAAAATTCCCGAATCACAACCTCAAAGGCCGAAGCGTACCATCCTTTTTATATTTAGTCAAGTTTTGACTAAATATTTTAACATCGAGGGGGAATCGAAACGAGGGTCGTGGTGTATGTGCGTGCGTGTGTGTGTGTGCGTGTGTGTGTGTGTCTGTGTGTGTGTGTAGAGCGATTCAGACTAAACTACTGGACCGATCTTTATGAAATTTGACATGAGAGTTCCTGGGTATGAAATCACCGAACGTTTTTTTTCATGTTTTTGATAAATGTCTTTGATGACGTCATATCCGGCTTTTCGTGAAAGTTGAGGCGGCACTGTCACGCCCTCATTTTTCAACCAAATTGGTTCAAATTTTGGTCAAGTAATCTTCGACGAAGCCCGGGGTTCGGTATTGCATTTCAGCTTGGTGGCTTAAAAATTAATTAATGACTTTGGTCATTAAAAATCGGAAAATTGTAAAAAAAAATAAAAATTTATAAAACGCTCCAAATTTACGTTTATCTTATTCTCCATCATTTGCTGATTCCAAAAACATATAAATATGTTATATTCGGATTAAAAACAAGCTCTGAAAATTAAATATATAAAAATTATTATCAAAATTAAATTGTCCAAATCAATTTAAAAACACTTTCATCTTATTCCTTGTCGGTTCCTGATTCCAAAAACATATAGATATGATATGTTTGGATTAAAAACACGCTCAGAAAGTTAAAACAAAGAGAGGTACAGAAAAGCGTGCTATCCTTCTTAGCGCAACTACTACCCCGCTCTTCTTGTCAATTTCACTGCCTTTGCCATGAGCGGTGGCCTGACGATGCTACGAGTAAAATGGCATTGCGTTCAGTTTCATTCTGTGAGTTCGACAGCTACTTGACTAAATATTGTATTTTCGCCTTACGCGACTTGTTTTTTTTGCCCAGCTGCCATATACATTTGTGCACAGAGAGGCCAAATCAGTTGTAACACAATCGTTATTCTTCATTCGTTATTCATCCCATACCCCAAACCCCTCCACTTAAAAGCAACCCCTCCACTTAAAAGCAACCCCTCTACTTAAACGCAACCCCTCCATTTAAAAGCAACCCCTCCACTTAAAAGCAACCCTTCCACTTCAAAGCAACCCCTCCACTTAAAAGCAACCCCTCCACTTAAAAGCAACCCTTCCACTTCAAAGCAACCCCTCCATTTAAAAGCAACCCCTCCACTTAAAAGCAACCCTTCCACTTCAAAGCAACCCCTCCACTTAAAAGCAACCCCTCCACTTAAAAGCAACCCCTCCACTTAAAAGCAACCCCTCCACTTCAAAGCAACCCCTCCACTTAAAAGCAACCCCTCCACTTAAAAGCAACCCCTCCACTTAAAAGCAACCCCTCCACTTAAAAGCAACCCCTCCACTTCAAAGCAACCCCTCCACTTAAAAGCAACCCCTCCACTTAAAAGCAACCCCTCCACTTAAAAGCAACGCTAACACTTAAAAGCAACCCCTCCACTTAAAAGCAGCCCCTCCACTTAAAAGCAACCCCGCAACCTCACCCCTTCCAGTGTTATATTTGTTCAGACATTATTTTTGCCTGCGCTTCTGTAGCAATGCAAGGTCGTGCAAATGAAAATGACGATGTTATCAATGAATATTGCTGCCAATTTGTTTGCTATCTTATCGTACCTTATCACAACTAACCTTAGTTCATTTTATCTGACATTATTGTATCTTATTAAATCGCCGTGGGTTCGATCCCCACGTTCGGCGAGAGATTTATTTCTCGGAGTCAACTTTGTGCAGACTCTCTTCGGTGCCCGAACAGCCCCGTGTGCACACATGCGCACGAAAAAGATCCCACGTTCACAGCGAAAGTCTCAGGGCTTGGAAAACACGAAGACACGCATGCATCATATCTCGTCTCCAATTATCATGATCGTATTTCGATACTTTGACGAGACAAACCCAATGCTGGTGTGTCGAAGAAGACAGCCACAGCGGGCTTGTTCGAATCAAAGTATCACACCATATATCTTCAACGTATTACCAATACCTGTCCCAATATAGACCAGTTGGTCTAAGAGAACGTTAAACCCTAATAGTCTTATCGATATATATATATACGACTAGTGTCTGTGTGTCTGTGTGTCTGTTCGCGATGCACGGCCAAAGTTCTCGGTGGATCTTTTTCAAATTTGGAGACCGTATTCAGTTACACCCCGGACACAACCTCATCGATGAGATATTTCAACACGTGCTCTCAGCGCGCAGCGCTGAACCGATTTTGGTTTTTCTCTGGATCCATTCCCAGTAACTCTTCCTTATCTTCTCCAGTGTTTTCAGCCGCGTTTATCTCCCTTCCTCCGTGCGGTGCGACGGCAAAGCTGGCGTACACACGGCATAGCCGGGTCCCCGGCGCAGCCGGGTATTCGGCTCGACTTCTTCCCGGCGCAGCCGTACCCGGCGAAGCGGGTATTCATCTAGTTAAATCATATATCTCATCCAATAGGGAAAAATAAATAAAATAAAATAAATAGAGGAAAAAAAGCCGAGGATCCAGGGTTTCTCGAGGTCCCCCGAGGAGTGACGAGGACATAGCTCCCGTCGAGGAGGCAAAGCCCCATAAAAATTAGAACATGTTTGTAATTGTGTACACAAATTAGAGCAGCTCCATGCAATAACATGCACTAAAAAAAAAAAGGTTCCTTCAAAAGTTCCCCCTTGACCTTTAAAAGTTTCTTTTTACATTTAGTCAAGTTTTGACTAAATGTTTTAACGTAGAGGGGGAATCGACACGAGGGTCGTGGTGTATGTGTGTGTGTCTGTATGTCTGTGCGTGCGTGTGTGTAGAGCGATTCAGACTAAACTACTGGACTGAGCTTTATGAAATTTTACATGAGAGTTCCTGGGAATGATATCCCCGGACAGTTTTTTCTTTTTTTCGATAAATGTCTTTGATGACGTCATATCCGGCTTTTTGTAAAAGTTGAGGCGGCTCTGTCACACCCTCATTTTTCAATCAAATTGATTGAAATTTTGGCCAAGCAAACTTCGACGAAGGCCGGACTTCGGTATTGCATTTCAGCTTGGTGGCTTAAAAATTAATTAATGACTTTGGTCATTAAAAATCTGAAAATTGTAAGACAATTTTTTTTAATAAAACGATCCAAATTTACGTTCATCTTATTTTTCATCGTTTTCTGATTCCAAAAACATATAAATATGTTATATTTGGATTAAAAACAAGCTCTGAAAATTAAAAATATAAAAATTATGATCAAAACTAAATTTTCGAAATCAATTTAAAAACACTTTCATCTTATTCCTTGTCGGTTCCTGATTCAAAAAACATATAGATATGATATGTTTGGATTAAACACACGCTCAGAAAGTTAAAACGAAGAGAGGTACAGTAAAGCGTGCTATGAAGCACAGCGCAACCGCTTCCGCGCCAAACAGGCTCGTCACTTTCACTGCCTTTTGCACTAGCGGCGGACTACGTTCAGTTTCATTCTGTGAGTTCCACAGCTTGACTAAATGTAGTAATTTTGCCTTACGCGACTTGTTTCTTCTTCTAAGCAATGACAAAAAGAAATGAAGCTTTTTTTTAATTTCTGCTTGTAATTACTGCACATGGTTGACATCAAATCTGATGTTTTATGTCTTCTTTCTCAAAACTACAAATCTTACCCGGAAAAAAAACGTGTCCAAACTCCAGAAAATCCGGATATCCGGATTGGAACTTTCATTCGCACGGTTTGGAGGCGGGAGCAATAGAGTTGGAGGAGGAACTGAATGCACGTTCAATTCTAAAGGAGTTGGTCACTCCTTACGCCTTTTCACATTTTTGCAAACCGGAAAACCCAGAACTAATTCCCCTGAGGCTGACGACAAAGACCGGGAACCTGCAGTGGAGATAAGAATGGGAAGGTTAGGATACACTTTTGTTGGGGTGGGGTGGGGGGGGGGGGGGATGGGAGAGATAGTGGGTTGGAAGGCACAGACATAGACATATTTCTTTCTATGTCTGTAGTTGGGAGGAGGGAAGGAGACAGAAAATACCATTCAAGTTACAGCGTTTTGGGAAAAAAACCCGCTATATCTCTCGCACAATGCACTTTTGCGCTGTCAAGACGCATTGGCAGGTGACATTTAAAACAAGGTCCAGAATATAAACTCAACAAATGTTGTTTTGTTTGCAGCATGAAAGAAACGGAACACGTTCTTTTGACTACAATCCTAAATCCCTAAATACTAATAAAGGCCCCGCCACTTGAACCCATACCAAAAATCAACATCAACGCGCTACAGTACGGATATCATTGGCAGACCCTAACTATTTAAAAATCATGTCCAGCAAATGCATTTAGACCTGACGGACAATAAGCCCCCAATTCTGTTCAAGTAGAAGCAGTGCGATTGGCTAGACCGCTGTGATTTGAAGGGCGCCGAAAGGTGTCGAAAACAAATTTAAAAGCCCTGCCCATGCTGTTTCTACGCGCCGCGGCTTTGCTGGCAAAGTCGCGTGTATATTTGTTGTTTTGGCGTTTGAACAGCAATACATCGCGAAGAGGACGAAGCCCTTAAAATGAAGGTTTTAACGATGATCTTTGCTGTTTGGGCTTTCTAACAGCAAAGCATCGCCTTGTGGACGGAGCACCTAAGGCGATGACAGGAAGGACAGGAAAGAACATAAAAGAGGACATTAGATTACTTATACTGTCTTATAGCGCTGAGTACGGATTTACATGAGGGAATGCATGGTAGGGGGGAATCTTGCAGGAGTTTGGGTGGAGGGGGGAGGGGAAGAGTAGGGATGGCGGGGGGGGGGGGGGGGGGTGTAGATGAGGGGTTTGGAGGTTCACAGGCGGGTGGGGGAGAGAGGTCACTTGTCTTGTAAGCCGGAAAGTCACGGAAGGTCATACATTATGGTAGGGAATTGAGAAGGAGGAGGTGTGACTTGTCTTGTTAGCAAAACGTAGATTACAGATTTGTCTACACGAAGATGGCTGGTGGACACTGACGTCACAAAACCCGTGATTTCCTGTCTTTTGATTGGTTCAGAGATTCGCTTTTTCTGTTGCTTCCGAGGACTCTGTCGTTGAGTGAGCGTACGTGACCCAGCTAGTTGCGCTTAAAAAGACAAACCCGTACCAGAAAAACACATCTCTTACTTATAAAAACAAAAACACAAAAAACGACCAAGTCTTCTTTTTTTAAGGGGTGGGAGCTGACGGAAGGTGGGTGGGGATGGGTATTATGGTGTTTAAAAAAAATAAAAAAATAAAACAAACCCCTGGCAGAAAAGTACGTCTGGCATATCACTTTAAAAACGACAAGACAAGAGACACTTCCGATGACTCGACGGTAAAAAGTTCAAACAAGGTGATCCGTTTACTAGAGGGGCACACATATTTACTGTGGTTTAACAGAAGCATTCTTGGCAACAACAAACAAGTCGCGTAAGGCGAAAATACAATATTTAGTCAAGTTTGCTGTCGAACTCACAGAATGAAACTGAACGCAATGCCATTTTTCAGCAAGACCGTATACTCGTAGCGTCGTCAGTCCACCGCTCATGGCAAAGGCAGTGAAATTGACAAGAAGAGCGGGGTAGTAGTTGCGCTAAGAAGGATAGCACGCTTTTCTGTACCTCTCTTTGTTTTAACTTTCTGAGCGTGTTTTTAATCCAAACATATCATATCTATATGTTTTTGGAATCAGGAACCGACAAGGAATAAGATGAAAGTGTTTTTAAATTGATTTCGACAATTTAATTTTGATAATAATTTTTATATATTTAATTTTCAGAGCTTGTTTTTAATCCGAATATAACATATTTATATGTTTTTGGAATCAGCAAATGATGGAGAATAAGATGAACGTAAATTTGGATCGTTTTATAAATTTTTATTTTTTTTTACAATTTTCAGATTTTTAATGACCAAAGTCATTAATTAATTTTTAAGCCACCAAGCTGAAATGCAATACCGAAGTGCGGGCTTCGTCGAAGATTACTTGACCAAAATTTCAACCAATTTGGTTGAAAAATGAGGGCGTGACAGTGCCGCCTCAACTTTCACGAAAAGCCGGATATGACGTCATCAAAGACATTTATCAAAAAAATGAAAAAAACATATGGGGATTTCATACCCAGGAACTCTCATGTCAAATTTCATAAAGATCGGTCCAGTAGTTTAGTCTGAATCGCTCTACACACACACAGACAGACAGACACACACACACACACGCACATACACCACGACCCTCGTTTCGATTCCCCCTCGATGTTAAAATATTTAGTCAAAACTTGACTAAATATAAAAAGTGCCTGTTCTATATCGCTACAAAAACGACAAAACACCAGGATATCTGGTCAATCGATTCGGGTAAAACCTGACAGTATGTGTCCAATGTTTTTTATATTTAGTCAAGTTTTGACTAAATATTTTAACATCGAGGGGGAATCGAAACGAGGGTCGTGGTGTATGTGCGTGTGTGTGTGTGTGTGTGTGTGCGTGTGTGCGTGTGTGTGTAGAGCGATTCAGACTAAACTACTGGACCGATCTTTATGAAATTTGACATGAGAGTTCCTGGGTATGAAATCCCCATATGGTTTTTTCATTTTTTTGACAAATGTCTTTGATGACGTCATATTCGGCTTTTCGTGAAAGTTGAAGCGGCACTGTCACGCTCTCATTTTTCAACCAAATTGGTTGAAATTTTGGTCAAGTAATCTTCGACGAAGCCCGGGATTCGGTATTGCATTTCAGCTTGGTGGCTTAAAAATTAATTAATGACTTTGGTCATTAAAAATCGGAAAATTGTAAAAAAAAATAAAAATTTATAAAACGATCCAAATTTACGTTTATCTTATTCTCCATCATTTGCTGATTCCAAAAACATATAAATATGTTATATTTGGATTAAAAACAAGCTCTGAAAATTAAATATATAAAAATTATTATCAAAATTAAATTGTCCAAATCAATTTAAAAACACTTTCATCTTATTCCTTGTCGGTTCCTGATTCCAAAAACATATAGATATGATATGTTTGGATTAAAAACACGCTCAGAAAGTTAAAACAAAGAGAGGTACAGAAAAGCGTGCTATCCTTCTTAGCGCAACTACTACCCCGCTCTTCTTGTCAATTTCACTGCCTTTGCCATGAGCGGTGGACTGACGATGCTACGAGCATACGGTCTTGCTGAAAAATGGCAGCTACTTGACTAAATATTGTATTTTCGCCTTACGCGACTTGTTTGTTTTTATGCTTATTCCTTCCTAACTAACCGTGGGTATAGCTGCTCTTTCAACAAACACGATCAGGTGTCATTGTGTGGGTGTGTTTCTATGTGGGTGTGATTTTGTGTGTGTGTGTGTGTGTGTGTGTGTGTATATTATATGCGTGTATACAAATCAACCCACGCACCCACCCGCCCACCAACCAACCAACCAGCCAACCAACCAACCAACCAGCAGAGTATCGACCGTTCTGACAGAACGCCACGAACACAGCAGACAAGTTGGTACTCACCTTTCAACCTCTTCTCATGTCGTCGTCCGGACAACGAATCATCTACGTCACTTCCTGCCAGTACTGACCCAGTGCACAGCTTTGCTTTTATCCGACTTCCGGTGTCTCTTTGGAAAAGTGCGGCGGGCAGATCAGCGCGAGTAGTGTTTTCAATTAGCGTCGAAAATGACCCTTTCCCCGAAAAAGACCGCTAAAAACACGTGAACTCCAGACAACGCACGTACGCACACAGACACAAGCACAGATAGTCACGTACACACAGTGACTGCATGCAAACACACAAACATGAATGTGCGTTTACACACACGCTATCACACAAACACAAACACACACCATACGCACACACACACACGAACGCAGCCAGCACGCACGCAGGCACACAAACATACGCACGCACGCACACACACACACACACACACACACACACATACACACAGACGCACGCACATTTCAACAAAAACACTTTATTTGATAAGAAGGCTACTTCAACTGCTTTTCAGGTTCAGAGCATGATGATGTCTTTGAACGGGAGGGCATTATCGTCCTTTCAGCTTCGAGATTTCGTGTTATTCTTCAAAGATTCCGAACAGAAGAGCGTCTTTGAACTGAAGGGTATTATTTTGGCTTAAGATTTCCTGTTATTCTTTTAGAATAGATTTTTTTTTTAAACTGACCGCAGTTTTTCATCCAACGTTTTTCCCTTTTTCATCATTCTTCTCTTTAATTATATTTTATTCACGTCTTCGCCTCTTGAGGTTATTATTTTTTTATTTTTTTATCCTGGTGGATTTTTACCCCAAATACATGCACCCTATTCCCCAAATCTGATATTTTAGTTCCGACCTTTTCTGACTTTACTTTTAAATACACGTGTTTAGCAATGAGTGAGGTTTTGTATGTGTAGTACAAGTTGCATTTCACGACGCACGCACGCACGCACGCACGCATGCACGCACGCACGCACGTATGCACGCACACACACAGACACACACACACACACACACACACACACACACACACACACACACACACACACACACACACACACACACTGCGGAAACATAAAACGTTATAAAGTGCATCGTGGGAAAAGACAAGGTCTGAAGAGGAATGCAAGGCTAATTTTCCGGCAGGAAGTTGAAAGGAATTTTGCTCGCCTAGTGGAGTATTAGCGTAATGCGTTCCCCAGACGTACTGCGTAGTTAGGTTGACGTCATTTTTGTGACCTTAATGAAAGCTCTTTGGGAAAATAAGTAGGTTATTTTCACGGTAAAACGCCTCACACACAAAGAAAAGTCAGTCTTTCTTTTTTTTTTTCGATGTTTCGTAAAACGTGTTATTTATACGTTGCATTCTGTCGGCCGGTCATGTTTGTAAGCTGATTGCTCATTAGCAGAAAAGATAGATATATTTATATATCACAGTAAAATATCTCACACATGGGGTCGACAGGTATAATTCCTTTCTTTATTTCGATTGAAATGTTTTTGCGAAACATTGCTTCCGATAAGCCTGTTGACGTCATGGGTGTGACCTAACTAAATGCTCATTAGGATAAAGGGTATGGTATGGTAAAATTTCTCACAAACAAAGTCGGTTGGTTATCCTTCTTTTCGATTCCGATTGTAATTTGTTTATGAAACGTTGCTTTCGACAGACCTATTGACGTCTTGTTTGTGACCTACCTAATGCTGATTGGGAGAAAAGGTATGTAAGCGTTAATTATCTAAAAAAAACAAAAGTGTGGGTTGGTCTTCCTTCCTGACGATGTGTAGTGTAATGCATTCCTCAAACGTTGCATTATGTAGGTATATTGACGTCATTCTTGTTACCTAACTAAATGCTCATTAGGAGAAAAGGTATGTTCACCATCAAATGTATCACAAAAAGTGTCCTTTCGATTTCGAATGTATTGCATTCCCCAAACTTTGCATTATGTAGGTACATTGACGTCATATTTGATACCTAACTAAATGCTCATTAGGAGAAAATAAATGTTCACCGCCAAATGTCTCACAAATAGTTTGGGGAAGTCTTCGTCCTATAGAATTGAAATGTAATGCGTTTCCCAAACGTTGCATTATTTTCCTTGTTGGCATCTTGTTTGTGACCCAAATGATCGTTCATTAGGAGAAAAGGTATGTTCGCTACCTCACACATAGGGTTGGTAACTTTCTCTCTTTCGATTTTGAATGTAACGCGTCTCCAAAACGTTGCATTATTTAGGTCTGTAGACTTCATTTTTTTTGCCCAACTAAATGTTCATTATTAGACAAAAGTATGTTCACGGTCAAACACCGCACACTGGGTGTATTGTTTGTGTATTGTGCGTGTTTGTGTGTGTGTGTTTTAGTATTGTTTCAGTTTTCCCAGAATTACCTCCAAGTGAACTAGTTATGTATCCGCGTGTCCGCAAGTTTTCTTCATCTGCTTCTTCTTCTTCTTCTTCTTCTTCTTCAGCGTTCGATGATGGTTGTGTCTATATCGGTTGCCCCGTGATGTTGACAAAGTGGGCTGTCAGTTTGAGGTCCTGGGTGCTGCCCCATAGCTTGGTGTGCAGCGATGTCCATGTGGGCCAGACGCGTTTCCTCTCACTGCAGTGGAGTTGGCAGGTCTGAGGTCCTGGGTGCTGCCCCATAGCTTGGTGTGCAGCGATGTCCATGTGGGCCAGACGCGTTTCCTCTCACTGCAGTGGAGTTGGCAGGTCTGCAGGAAGTGCTCCGGTGTCTGGTCCGCCTCTCCGCAATCGCACAGGGCCGACTGGCTTGTGTCCGCAAGTGAATGCATACGTAAGTATCTGTTTAATACTTTATGATGCTCATGCAGCGTCTCTGATTGCTATGGTGGTATTATGTATGTTATTAGATAAGATTGAACATGTAACGATTACACCGAAACTAACAGACACAATTACGCACAGTACACAATATACGATCCACCGGTTTCTCAAAAATTATCAATGTACTACGTTTAACAACTAAAAGTATATTAATTAAATGACACAGTGCATTATATTCACGTTCACATATATGATAGGGTCGGTAGGTCTTCCGTCTTTTCGATTTCGAGTGTAATATATTTCTCAAACGTTACATCAGGGTAGTCTCTTAACATCAGCTTTTTGGCCCAACTGAATGCCCATTAAGAGAAGACTTGTATGTTTATAGTGTTTGCTCATGAGACGAATCTGATTTTGTAACTTCTTTGTCTACCGGCACGGTTGGCCTAGTGGTAAGGCGTCCGCCCCGTGATCGGGAGGTCGTGGGTTCGAACCCTGGCCGGGTCATACCTAAGACTTTAAAATTGGCAATCTAGTGGCTGCTCCGCCTGGCGTCTGGCATTATGGGGTTAGTGCTAGGACTGGTTGGTCCGGTGTCAGAATAATGTGACTGGGTGAGACATGAAGCCTGTGCTGCGACTTCTGTCTTGTGTGTGGCGTACGTTATATGTCAAAGCAGCACCGCCCTGATATGGCCCTTCGTGGTCGGCTGGGCGTTAAGCAAACAAACAAACAAACTTCTTTGTCTTTCTTCCCTGAATTTGTTTCTCTTAACATGTTTTGCCGGCTCTGAACGCTTTTTTGGAGATTGTTTTCTGAAACATTGAAAACTATAGTAAGAACGGCGGAGAAGAAAATAAATAAGACAGTTCTGTCCAATGGATGATATTTGGAAATAACTCCGTAAGGAGAGTCTGGGTTGTGAAACTTGGAGTGAGTATCCTTTCTTTTTCTCGGGCAAAGTTACGACACGTGGTTCCTGTACACAGGTATAAGACAAGACACGCTAGTGACTGGCCTATAACCCCCCGCGGGTTAGGGGGAAGAATTTACCCGATGTTCCCCAGCATGTCGTAAGAGGCGACTAACGGATTCTGTTTCTCCTTTTACCCTTGTTAAGTGTTTCTTGTATAGAATAATTATAGTCAATTTTTGAAAAGATTTTAGTCAAGCAGTATGTAAGAAATGTTAAGTCCTTTGTACTGGAAACTTGCATTCTTCCAGTAAGGTAATATATTGTACTACGTTGCAAGCCCCTGGAGCCAATTTTTGATTAGTGCTTTTGTGAACAAGAAACAATTGACAAGTGGCTCTATCCCATCCCCCCCCTTTCCACGT
>NC_090255.1:29211931-29264431 GCF_037325665.1 Littorina saxatilis | reverse complement strand
TTCCTATAATTGTATTTTTTTTATCACTGACAATGCTGCTTATATTCTTACACTGCGACGACGACGACGATGCCAACGACGACGACGATGCCAACGACGACGACGATGCCAACGACGACGACGATGCCAACGACGACGACGATGCCAACGACGACGACGATGGATTGGAAGAAGAACAAGAACAACAAGACGTGACAAGAACAAGAACAAGCTGGCGGGTATTCCGACGACGTTCACTGTACGACAGACAGACAGACAGACAGACAGACATATACAGACAGACAGACAGACAGACAGACAGACAGACAGACAGACAGACAGACAGACAGACAGACAGACAGACAGACAGACAGACAGAAAAAGAACATAAAAGAAAGAAAGGCTGACAGACAAGAAGACAGATAATTAGAAAGAAAGAGCGAAAAGAGAAAGAAACAAAGCCGCAAACACACATTAAAACACCACTTCAAGCTCTCAGACTCCTAGACACGCTAGAGAATCAGTTGCCGAAGAGGAACCTTGCAGGAAACCCATTGAGACAAGCCATATCACACACACTTTCTTCTCCTAAAATGTGCACAGTTCTCGAGTACATCGCTGTTTGATGTTGTTTCAAATCACCTGGATGTCTGTGATCGAGAATATCACAACCGGCACGGTTGGCCTAGTGGTAAGGCGTCCGCCCCGTGATCGGGAGGTCGTGGGTTCGAACCCCGGCCGGGTCATACATAAGACTTTAAAATTGGCAATCTAGTGGCTGTTCCGCCTGGCGTCTGGCATTATGGGGTTAGTGCTAGGACTGGTTGGTCCGGTGTCAGAATAATGTGACTGGGTGAGACATGAAGCCTGTGCTGCGACTTCTGTCTTGTGTGTGGCGCACGTTATATGTCAAAGCAGCACCGCCCTGATATGGCCCTTCGTGGTCGGCTGGGCGTTAAGCAAACAAACAAACAAAGAATATCACACCCTTAGGGTATGGACACGGATCCCAATGACTCAAGAATACTTATTTGGTCTTAAATAAGGTCGATTTCGGGGACACATTGATTGACAAAGAAATGTGCAGTACGTATATTTATCAAGAGGGAAAGAGAGAAGTAGGAGCAAGAAAGAGAGTATGAGAGAGAGAGAGAGAGAGAGAGAGAGAGAGAGAGAGAGAGAGAGAGAGAGAGAGAGAGAGAGAGAGAGGGGGAGGAGGAGAGAGTCTGTTTGCCTGTCTCTGTCTGTCCCTGTATGTCTGTATGTCTGTCTGTCTGTCTGTCTTTAATCAATATTTATGTGTGTCGTCTGTCTGTCTATCAGTTGTTCAGTCTCTCTGTCTGTCTGTGTGTCCGTCCAACCGTCTTTCTATCTTTCTGTGTGAGTAAAATATGAATTGAAAGATTGAACATTAAGCAGCAAAGCAGCAAGATAGATCGCAGTTACATTATTACGGTCTCCACCAAAAACCTCTCCTGTCACACCTTGAAGCAAACATAACTCACATGGCGTAGGCCAGTGAAACCGAACGAACTGCAGTAGTACATCTGCATCAGGTATGTACGCGTTCTTCTTCCTTTCTCACCTGTTCAGGTGAAAATCGGTGGTTCCCTGCATTCAGGCCTGTCATCGCAACAAGCCCTCCCTTTGCTAGTGTGACGCCTGTTGATCGATGCTACCTGGGGTGAGGAATGCCGTACCACCTCCTTTGATCTCTTGTTTATACGGGTGCTAATCGGTATGACCGTGTCTGCCAAAATGAACCCTGAAGCGACGCGGGCGCAGTGGCGTGGTGGTAAGACGTCGGCCTCCTAATCGGGAGGTCGTGAGTTCGAATCCCGGTCGCTGCCGCCTGGTGGGTTAAGAGTGGAGATTTTTCATCTCCCAGGTCAACTTATGTGCAGACCTGCTAGTGACTTAATCCCCTTCGTGTGCACACGCAAAAGCACAAGACCAAGTGCGCACGGAAAAGATCCTGTAATCCATGTCGGAGTTCGGTGGATTATGGAAACATGAAAATACCCAGCATGCCTACTCAACGAAAGCGGAGTGAAGCTGACTATGCTCTCAGAGTATAGTGTGGGAAACCCAAATGGGCGAACGAGCTCACACGTAACCAGAACATTCTGGAACGCTAAAGAAGAAGAAGAACCCAAAAGCTTGGTGTGGTGGTGGTGGAGGTGCAGTGTCATTCTCTCCCTCTCACTAACAGTCGCTAACATCCTTGATTACAATGGCATTGCAGCGTGAAAGGTCGAGTCATTCTCTCCCTCTCACTAACAGTCGCTAACATCCTTGATTATGTAACCACAGTAGTGTTTACTGTAGTGTTCGTCCTTGTAGTCTGTATTAATGTTGGTCACAATACTGTGCACGTGTGTGTGTGTGGGTAAGCCTGTCCACAGCTATTAAATTTTCCAAACAACGCCGTGTCACCAGAGTTTCCAGGCCGCCGCGGTTATCGCGCGCAGTCATTGTTAATTACAGTAAATAGTTAAGAAAAGTTCCAGGCATGAAGAACCGTGAGAAAGACCTCACTTTCACAGAATCCACCGTCAAAGAAAGACGTGTTTTATTTTGCTCTGTGCTTCCTGACTAAGGTATGTTGTGGATTATTTCATTTTGTTACTTTTTATTGTTATGCGATTATAAGTGTATGATGTATGAAACAGCGGATATTTTCCTAATGTTATTTTGTAAAAGCATGATGTAATTCTTATACTTGATCTGCAATTTGTGACGCTAGATATTATGGTTCTGCTATCGGAATGTGGATTAAGTATGGCCAATCTTTGCTTTGTTTTGAGTCTGTCTGTCAGTAGCTAAGCATAGTTAAGAATGATAGTTTTATTGTTAGAAGAACAAAGTAATGCGTTATCTTTCTTGGTGGAGAAAGGCAGGAAAAACTATGTAATGATGCGGCGGAAAGTGTTTGTCCTTTTGTGAGAAATATGTAATGTGTAATATGTAACTGAATGAAAGATTAATACGAGGATCATATTGGTTGTCATGGTTGTAAACTTGAGATCAGAAAAAATGCCATTGAACGATGTACTCGGAAAGTTAGTGATTTATGAAAGAACTAACAGATATATGAGTAAATGAGTCTTTGGACTCTATGAGACTTTAATCCTTTTTCGGATAAGTTGTGTCTCATTCTGATGGACAATTACGTTCCATTGTGTGCGAATTGGAATTGATTTAGACTTGTGTTCCTTATGTTTTGGATCCAATTAATGAAGTCTAATCCATAAGCATATTAACAGAAGATAGCGTATACTCCAAACTGTAAGATTGGCAGTGAGTTCGCTTGTGGTTCTAGTTCATTTGGGCGATGTTCTGATAAAATGTTGTTAACCAGTGGGCAGTGTTTTGATCCGATGACTGTTAATCAAAGTGTGTTGTCAAAATAAGATATTTGTTCTGATGTTCGTTTTGAATGATGTTGGTTATGTTTTCTAGCCGTGTAATTGATTGCATTTGAATGTTTGTTGATTTCAGGATGCACATGCTGGCTAGAGTCCTTTTCCTTTTCTTTTCCTAATTCTTTTCTTTTTCCTTTAGTCCTTTTCCTTTCTTTCCTTATTTTTATATTTTCCTTTTAGTCATTTTTTGTTTAGTCTAGTAAAGTGAAAGTTAATGTCAATCTAGTTTTAGAAGAAGAGAATAAACTTCAAAATTACAACAACTGTTTCTTTTACGAGTTTTATGACGGACGAGTCCAACCCTGTTAAACCCAGATTGTGAGAAGGGGTTTACATTTTCTGGCGCCCAATAAGGGACTAGTCTGTCAACAACAAAAAAACAAAAAAATCAGTAGTATAGGACTCTAGCCAGCAGTCCAGCCCAGTGGAGTCATCATGTCCACGACGGAGAATACCGGCGCTGGTGCAGGTGACGGAGAGGGTGCTGCAGCTCAAATCAAGGCTCTTCAGGAGCAGATGGCGGCTATGCAGCTACGTCACGAAGAGCAGATGAGAACTCTTCATCAACAGGTGCAGACCGCAGAGACGAGGGACGTCAGAGTTAATGTCCAGCCAACCCTGAACACTCCTAAACTAAAGGTTTTCACAGGGCTTCCTCCGACCAACAACCAGGAGGTGAGCTTTGAGGAGTGGCGTCAGCAGGTGTCGCAGACTATAGATGACGACGCCATCCACGACAAGGGGGCATTCCTTCGTCGTAGCCTGCGAGGAGCTGCACTGAAGCAGGTCAACGACCTGCAAACCAACGACGCGAAAGAGGTGTTGAAACACCTGACAACACTCTTCGTAGTGATCAACATCGCCCTTTCAAAGGCCTACTACCAGGTTCCTCTCAGTGAAAGGGCGAAAGCGATATCAGCCTTCAATACACCATTCGGACTTTTCGAGTTTGAGAGACTCAGTTTCGGACTAGTGAACGCACCAATGACCTTCCAGCGTCTGATGGAACAGTGTTTTCAGGACATGAATTTGTCGGAACTGATTATCTTTCTTGATGATGTGTTAGTGCATGCCAAATCACTAGAAGAATTAGAGGAGAAGACAGTGAGCGTGTTGGAACGGATGCGAAAGTTTGGTTTGAAGCTTGATCCTGATAAATGTGTTTTTTGTGTGAAAGAAGTGTGTCACTTGGGGTTTCTGATTTTTTCGGACGGGATTAGACCCGACCCTAGCAAGACCCAAGCCCTGACAACATGGCCCACACCCAAAACAGTGAAAGACGTCAAGTCCTTCATTGGATTTGCTGGTTTTTACCGCCGGTGGGTCCCAGGATTCTCAAGGCTTGTCAAACCGCTGAATGACCTGACGGCAGGGTACATCCCAAGGAAAAGCCAGAAGCAGGGCGGCAAAAAGGGGACCCTGACGCTTTCGTCATTAATCAGTCATCTGTGGAGAGAGGCGCCTCAGACCGCCTTTGAGGAGGTCATACGCCAGTTGACGTCAGCACTTCTCCTGGGCATCGCGGACAGAGGAAAGCCATTCATTCTTCACTGGTCGAAGAGGAGAACGAGCCGGATGTTCTGAGAAATCCTGGGGCTGGGGTAATCGACGAGGAAGTCGATGATGACCTTGCGAGCTCGGATGAGGAACAAAATCCAGTAAGACGTTCAGCGAGAACAAGAAAACCAGTCGAAAGATATGGTCTCCAACACCATTGCGAGAACTTAGGGGAACAAGGGTTAGATGTGGAGCTGATCAAGCAAGCCACAACCACACTGCAGGCCCTCTTGTTACATTCAGCGCCGACCGGAATCGTCAGCGCGGTTCAGTACGCTCTTGGGGCACTGTCAATGTTAAAGCTGAAATAGTTATTTCTTCCATGTTTAATTGGTCAATGTTCCCAATTTTGTGGAATTGTGGGGAACATTTCTCTTCCCCGAGGTATGTGTAACCACAGTAGTGTTTACTGTAGTGTTCGTCCTTGTAGTCTGTATTAATGTTAGTCACAATACTGTGCACGTGTGTGTGTGTCTAATGTCTGGCGTCTCTTACCGTAAGCCTGTCCACAGCTATTACATTTTCCAAACAACGCCGTGTCACCAGAGTTCCAGGCCGCCGCGGTTATCGCGCGCAGTCATTGTTAATTACAGTAAATAGTTAAGAAAAGTTCCAGGCATGAAGAACCGTGAGAAAGACCTCACTTTCACAGAATCCACCGTCAAAGAAAGACGTGTTTTATTTTGCTCTGTGCTTCCTGACTAAGGTATGTTGTGGATTATTTCATTTTGTTACTTTTTATTGTTATGCGATTATAAGTGTATGATGTATGAAACAGCGGATATTTTCCTAATGTTATTTTGTAAAAGCATGATGTAATTCTTATACTTGATCTGCAATTTGTGACGCTAGATATTATGGTTCTGCTATCGGAATGTGGATTAAGTATGGCCAATCTTTGCTTTGTTTTGAGTCTGTCTGTCAGTAGCTAAGCATAGTTAAGAATGATAGTTTTATTGTTAGAAGAACAAAGTAATGCGTTATCTTTCTTGGTGGAGAAAGGCAGGAAAAACTATGTAATGATGCGGCGGAAAGTGTTTGTCCTTTTGTGAGAAATATGTAATGTGTAATATGTAACTGAATGAAAGATTAATACGAGGATCATATTGGTTGTCATGGTTGTAAACTTGAGATCAGAAAAAATGCCATTGAACGATGTACTCGGAAAGTTAGTGATTTATGAAAGAACTAACAGATATATGAGTAAATGAGTCTTTGGACTCTATGAGACTTTAATCCTTTTTCGGATAAGTTGTGTCTCATTCTGATGGACAATTACGTTCCATTGTGTGCGAATTGGAATTGATTTAGACTTGTGTTCCTTATGTTTTGGAGCCAATTAATGAAGTCTAATCCATAAGCATATTAACAGAAGATAGCGTATACTCCAAACTGTAAGATTGGCAGTGAGTTCGCTTGTGGTTCTAGTTCATTTGGGCGATGTTCTGATAAAATGTTGTTAACCAGTGGGCAGTGTTTTGATCCGATGACTGTTAATCAAAGTGTGTTGTCAAAATAAGATATTTGTTCTGATGTTCGTTTTGAATGATGTTGGTTATGTTTTCTAGCCGTGTAATTGATTGCATTTGAATGTTTGTTGATTTCAGGATGCACATGCTGGCTAGAGTCCTTTTCCTTTTCTTTTCCTAATTCTTTTCTTTTTCCTTTAGTCCTTTTCCTTTCTTTCCTTATTTTTATATTTTCCCTTTAGTCATTTTTTGTTTAGTCTAGTAAAGTGAAAGTTAATGTCAATCTAGTTTTAGAAGAAGAGAATAAACTTCAAAATTACAACAACTGTTTCTTTTACGAGTTTTATGACGGACGAGTCCAACCCTGTTAAACCCAGATTGTGAGAAGGGGTTTACAATTGCAATGACATTGCAGCGTGAAAGGTCGAGTCATTCTCTCCCTCTCACTAACAGTCGCTAACATCCTTGATTACAATGGCATTGCAGCGTGAAAGGTCGAGTCATTCTCTCCCTCTCACTAACAGTCGCTAACATCCTTGATTACAATGACATTGCAGCGTGAAAGGTCGAGTCATTCTCTCCCTCTCACTAACAGTCGCTAACATCCCTGATTACAATGACATTGCAGCGTGAAAGGTCGAGTCATTCTCTCCCTCTCACTAACAGTCGCTAACATCCTTGATTACAATGACATTGCAGCGTGAAAGGTCGAGTCATTCTCTCCCTCTCACTAACAGTCGCTAACATCCTTGATTACAATGACATTGCAGCGTGAAAGGTCGAGTCATTCTCTCCCTCTCTCTAACAGTCGCTAACATCCTTGATTACAATGACATTGCAGCGTGAAAGGTCGAGTCATTCTCTCCCTCTCACTAACAGTCACTAACATCCTTGATTACAATGGCATTGCAGCGTGAAAGGTCGAGTCATTCTCTCCCTCTCACTAACAGTCGCTAACATCCTTGATTACAATGGCATTGCAGCGTGAAAGGTCGAGTCATTCTCTCCCTCTCACTAACAGTCGCTAACATCCTTGATTACAATGGCATTGCAGCGTGAAAGGTCGAGTCATTCTCTCCCTCTCACTAACAGTCGCTAACATCCTTGATTACAATGGCATTGCAGCGTGAAAGGTCGAGTCATTCTCTCCCTCTCACTAACAGTCGCTAACATCCTTGATTACAATGGCACTGCAGCGTGAAAGGTCGAGTCATTCTCTCCCTCTCACTAACAGTCGCTAACATCCTTGATTACAATGGCATTGCAGCGTGAAAGGTCGAGTCATTCTCTCCCTCTCACTAACAGTCGCTAACATCCTTGATTACAATGGCATTGCAGCGTGAAAGGTCGAGTCATTCTCTCCCTCTCACTAACAGTCGCTAACATCCTTGATTACAATGACATTGCAGCGTGAAAGGTCGAGTCATTCAAAACGCTTCTGCTCTTCATGTTCTCAGGTCTTCCCACACTGCCATTAGATAAAGTCATTTCTCCACTTAGACATATTCCAAAAATCAACAGTGTGTCTGAGACCGCCTCAAGACTCCACTTTCGACTCGATGCTGCTGCAACTCGTACATTGCCAAATCTGCCTTGTCTTTCTTATCCCGTTGAAGTGTGTGTCCTCTCGGGTTTATATTAGTTGTGGGTGTTTGCCATTTTCGTCCTACCCCCACTAGAGACACAGGGTAATAAGAAGGGGAAGGGGGTTGCTAAGACTCAAGATGAGGCCAAAAAAAATAGGTGTGGTTACGGTAACATAGCCCCCAAAAATAGGGTAGTTAGGTAGGCAATCACTTTTTTTTTAAAACTTTTTTTTTCTAATGTGTACAAATTAAACCTACTTGACAGGGAAATAAGTGTGCGACACGGGCGCTTTCGCTTTCATTGCGTTTTTTGCACTCGTTTTTTTTTTTGTTTTTTTTTGACAAATGTAATAAAAAGTTATAGGATCGGCCCCTAAAAATAGGGTAGGTCGGGTTACCGTAACCACACCTATTTTTTTTTTTAGGCCTGATGTTCCCCATGGTTTCGCTTCGATTCTTCTGCAAAGGGTCTCGTGGCTTTCCAGACACAACAGAATCAAATAAACAAACAAATTAAAAAAAATTAAAAAAAACACAAACAAACAAAGAAACAAACAAACACACAAACACACAAATATAGCATAACCCCCCCCCCCCCCCCCCCAAAAAAAAAAACACCCCGAAAAAAACCAACACCACCAACAACAATAATCGCACAAACAAACACACAGAGGTCATGAGTCTATCTGATAAACAAAAGGAAGTAAGCGCTCTAAAATACAAACGACAATAGTAATAGAGTAAGTGAGAGGTATTCGGAACCAGTCTACTGGCGCCTGAGAGAATAACAAGCATTAAAATGAACAAGCGACGTTCATCCTCATGAGCCTGTCTGTTCACAGTCTCGACTAAGAAATAACACAGTCTCTTGTTTGCATGTATTTTTGTCAGATGTAAGGCAAAAAAAAAAGTCTGCTTACGGTATTCCGACCGACCCTATTTTTTTTCGCGCAACCCTAGACTTTTTTTTGGCATTTGGGGAAAAAAAAATCATCTTTGTTTTTTTGGCAAAATAACTTAAAAATATGTTTTTTGGGGGAAAAAAAAATCCCGACCTACCGAACCTATTTTTGTTGCCTATGTTACTGTAAACAGACTATTTTTTTGTTGTTGGCCTAAACAAAATTGCAAAAAAAACATTATTGCGACATGTTTTGTTACTCTCATAAAATATACACACCCCGCTCCCACCCTGTCATAATTATCATTCATGCATGGTGGCAGCCTTTGTCACGCGACTGTTGATGTTTGATTCGGTAAGTGTTCCTGGCAGCCAGGTTAAGTGCCTACTATAATTATTTGGATGAAATGACAAGGGAATGAATGTATTAGAAGGGGAACAACAAATGTTGCAACAAAGGGTGGGTACGTGCGTGTGTGTGTGTGCGTGCGTGTGTGTGTGTGTGTGTGTGTGTGTGTGTGTGTGTGTGTGTGTGCGTGCCAGCATGCATGCGTGCTCGCGTATGTGCGTGTGTATGTGTGTGTGTGTGTGTGCGCAGAGTTTCTAATGTATATTGCTAGCATAATAGCAAAATCATGAAGACATCCCTGGGTAGGAATTTGCGTAGCATCAGCAACTTCTGTACCAAAGACTCCATCCATCAGTGTGTATATGTGTGTGAGGGTGGGGGGGATATGGGATGCGTGTGTTTGTGTTTGTCTGACCGTCCGTCTGTCCGTCTTTTTGTCCCAACACACTTGACATAAACGCAAATGTGCCATGGTAAATGAACCATTATGCAAACAAACCAAGAATAACACGAGAGGTTAACGTTCCTTCCCCTTCGTCACATATCAAAATTCAACAAGCTAGCTGCTTTCTGTTGCCGCGTGAACAGTGGTTTTGTTGTTGCTATTGTTGTTGTTGTTGTTGTTGTTGTTGTTGTAATTGTTGTTGTTGTTGTTGTTGGTGTTGTTGTTATTGTTGTTTTTGTTGTTATTATTGTAGTTGTTGTAATGGTTGTTGTTGTTGGTTGTAATCGTTGTTGTTGTTGTTGTTGTTGTTGTATTTGTTGTTGTCGCTGTCGATTACAACTGTTAAGATCATGGGCTTGTATACCGCCTGCCCACATGCAGCCGCCAGCACAACCGTATACCACGGCTCTGGAACTATGATACTAAATGCCCGCTGCTTTCATAAGCTCCTCGCAATGAAAGTCAATCCTCATCTTATTCTTAGTACACACGAACGGAATGCTCCCCTCCGAGGCATCCCCAAGGGAACATAACTCTCTACAGCCGACGCCTACGACACGGTTAGCGTTCTTTTCATAGAGCAGGCGCAGGGATACATTCCCAACATAGATGACGCCTCTTGACCCCCCAGGGATCGCATGCATTCGCCGGAGGAAATAGTCCCATCCGTCTTGGCAGTTTTGCAGTGCCAGACTGCGAGAGAGCAATTCCGAACAACTTGGGATCAGATGATACGATGAAGTGTCGCTGCGAGGGATAAACATGTCTCGTCGGTGTGGTTGGAAGCTGTAAGAGTCCTCAGTTGTAGGGAGGCTGATTGTTGCCGGGATCTGGTGGACTATTGTGATCACTGCAACAAGCGAGATAGATGTTTGTGAAAGTCGCACAGTTTGCTCCTCAGTTGCAGGGAGATTGTTGCGGTGGTATGGTGGACTATATACCCTATCGGTATTCCAAGCTCTCGTAATCTCTCGCAAACTTCAGAGCATAGCAAAGCATGCGGTACAGCGATCTCGTGCGAGCTGCACAAGCCAAGGTTCGAAGTTCTCGCGATGTTCAAAGCATAACAAAGAACGTGTCTCGCGAGAGCTGCTCAGATACCGAAAAGGTCTATTGTGATCACTGCAACAAGCGAGATAGGGGTTTGTCTGATGTGATATATGTTCAAACTGTGAATGTCGCGCATTTGTCAGTTTGGATTTCTTGTTGTGATCTCATGTGGATATTTTGTTTGACTTATGAAGCGAGATGTTTGACTTATGAAGCGAGATGTTTGACTTATGAAGCGAGATGTTTGACTGAAGCGAGATGTTTGACAATATTATGTTTTTCAAGGCACACTCCTTCTCGCGAAAACTGTTTGGCGCACCGTCTCAGAGCTGACCAGGCTTTTTTTTTTTAATGGGATAAGACTATCCTTCCTCTTGGTCACATACCAAACTCAAACAATGTGGGTGCTCTCTTTGCATAGTGGAAGTTTTTACGAACGAATGAATGAATGAATGAGTTTTTTTTCGGAATAAATTCATCAAGAAATGCCAACTCACCACAGCAAGTAGAATGTGTGTGTGTGTGTGTGTGTGTGTGTGTGTGTGTGTGTGTGTGTGTGTGTGTGTCTGTGTGTGTCTGTGTGTGTGTGTGTGTGCGTGTGTGTGTGTGTGTGTGTGTGAGAGAGAGAGAGAGAGAGCGCGAGAGAGAGAGAGAGAGGGGGGGAGAGCGAGAGAGAGAGAGGGAGAGATACAGAGAGAGTGAGAGGGAGCGAGAGAGAGGGAGAGATACAGAGACTGAGAGGGAGACAGAGAGAGAGAGAGAGGCAGAGAAAGAGAGAGAGACAGAGTGAGAGAGAGAGAGAGAGTTGGTTCTAATCTTGATACAAACCCAGTACTGTCAGTTATACCAGGCCAGTAAACTATACACGACTCATAACGAGTTGTCATAAGTCACCGCAACAAGCAATCCTTGAGCAAACGGTTGTTGACTAACTCGTCAGGGGAGCACGCCGGTCACAGGGTCAGTGTCAAGAGAAGGCTCTTGAGATAAGGTTATGGTTTTCAAATGGAAAGGTGGGGGACATGAGAGTTGTGAGTATGTCTGTGTGTGGATGTGTGAATGCGTAGGTGCGCACTCGCAAGCCTAAATATACACACTGACACACGCACGCACACACACGGACACACACACACACACACACTCACACACACACACACACACACACACACACACACACACACACACACACACACACACACACACAGAGACACAGCGGACACACACACACACACACACACACACACACACACACACACACACACACATACGGGTTCGCGCATTTGTACGCACACACTTCTTCCCATTTCCCTCGCTCGCAAACACACATCGCAAGAAGGCGGGACGAGGCTAGGATATAGGACTCCTTACCCCCCCCCCCCCCCGCCTTACCCCCTTACATTCGTTATCAACCTCAACCCAAAACAAGAACAGAAAAGAACGAAGAAAGAAAAGGCAAAAAGCAAGAAAGAGAGAGAACAAAAATAAGATAAAAGAAGAAAAAAAATCAACGATCTCAAAAAAAATCTTCATCTTTAAACCCCTTCCTCTTCTGTTTATTCAATGTCGATCTCCAGTTTCGGTTAATCTGAAGATCAAACCCCTATTTCAGAAGACATCTTTCAATGCCAACGTTAGCCAGGGCAACTTCGAATTCCTTCTTAAGAGTAGAGTCTACCCCTGAGAAAAAGCAGTAACATGTATAATTATGACTTTGTTCAAAAGATTAAGGTGCGCTAAGGCAAGGAATAACAAACAAAACAGAGCATGCCTCATGCGCCTATTCTTAAAGATGATTGCAACGTATACCGGCACGGTTGGCCTAGTGGTAAGGCGTCCGCCCCGTGATCGGGAGGTCGTGGGTTCGAACCCCGGCCGGGTCATACCTAAGACTTTAGAATTGGCAATCTAGTGGCTGCTCCGCCTGGGGTCTGGCATTATGGGGTTTGTGCTAGGACTGGTTGGTCCGGTGTCAGACTAATGTGACTGGGTGAGACATGAAGCCTGTGCTGCCGTTTCTGTCTTGTGTGTGGCGCACGTTATATGTCAAAGCAGCACCGCCCTGATATGGCCCTTCGTGGTCGGCTGGGCGTCAAACAAACAAACAAAATTGCAACGTATGGGTGTTAGACTGTTCACAAAAATAACTTCTGAATATAGTACAATTCTACTGTGGACATAAATTATGTAAACAAATCAGCAAAGAAATGATTACATCTGAAGAAGACTGCTAGAGGAACAAACATAAAACACACACACAAATTACTTATTACTTAAAAAAAACACCAAAAGTTTCTGTTTAAACCACACAAAAAAAACCCATTAAATCTGCATGCGAAATAATCTTTGAAGCCATACTTCAAGCATAAACCTAAACAATCATCAAACGTGTCAAACTGATTACAACTATTAAAACGCTGTCACAGCACTGTATCTCTTTAACCGCAGTGAACATAATTATAAACACCCCTTTTCGCACCAACTTTTGAACTGTGGTGCTTCTGCTAACACGATTTCCGAAACTAAATCATGTTTTCCATCATGTCATTATAAGTGCTGTCGATCGTGTGGTGTGGGTTTTTTTCTCTCTTTTTGATACGTCGAGTTTTCTTTGTACTTTCACGTGTAGACTCCAGCCTTAATGAAATATTGGAAAAAGAGTCCAACCTATCGACATATGTCTGCTGGGAAAAGGGGTGGTGGGTGGCGGGTTAGAGAGAGAGAGAGAGAGAGAGAGAGAGAGAGAGAGAGAGAGAGAGAGAGAGAGAGAGAGAGAGAGAGAGAGAGAGAGAGAGAGAGAGAGAGAGAGAGAGAGAGAGAGGATATTACACACCGGTACGACCGAACTAAGGTATCAATAAATTACTGTTGTGCAGCGGGTTGAAAGAATACCCTATACCTCGGAGATATACCTTCACTCGGTCTCAACGACGTCACGTGACATGTTATATGGTGGAAGAGAATGCTGTCGCTTATTTCCCACCCTCAGTTCGGTAAGACTGAAACGATGCTCAGTCACGGAAAGAACTAATCCAAACTTGGAAGCACAGCCGCGGTTGTCCTGTAAGTTCCCGATCCATGTTAAACCCTCATCCTCAAAAGGAAAATAAGCGACAGCATTCTCTTCCACCATATAACATGTCACGTGACGTCGTTGAGACCGAGTGAAGGTATATCTCCGAGGTATAGGGTATTCTTTCAACCCGCTGCACAACAGTAATTTAACGTTACCTTAGTTCGGTCGTACCGGTGTGCAATGGGTGGAGGGAGGGAGGGAGGGAGGGAGGGAGAGAGAGAGAGAGAGAGAGAGAGAGAGAGAGAGAGAGAGAGAGAGAGAGAGAGAGAGAGAGAGAGAGAGAGACACAGAAAACCCCAGAAAAACATTACATTTATACGTCTTAAGGTAACGGGTTATTTGTTTCTCGGCCTCTCGTTTCAGGGTACTATAACGACATACAACAAATTCAATTAACGCCATTTTTTTGTATCTCCAATGGATCAGCCATATCTTCTTTAATGTAAGATATGAGGTCAATTTCACCTTGTGCTGCTTATCATCAACTTTTTGTTCTCTTTCTTTCTGCTGAGTGAGATGTTTTCAGGTTGTTGTTGGTTTAAACAATGTTTTATTAAATCAAACATGATACAATAATACAACGATAAACAATAGGGACACGAACTCCAGCGAACGCTTATATTACGCGCCCTACGTAGTAGGAAAATAACACAAATATGATGTCGGACAAACATTACTTATAAACTGTGGCACTATCTAGATGAAAAGCATAGTTAAAGCAAATCAGAAAGAATAAGAACAAGCTAGCAGGAGGAAGAGGGGGGAAGGGTGGAGGTGGGAGGAAAGAACGGTAGGTGTTGTTTTTTTGAGAGAAAAAAAGGAGACTGAGGTAGCTTTTTTCAGGGATTGGCTTGGGTTTTGTCCACTAAAGGTCCATTGACTGACTCGGCCATGAATCAACCAGTCATTTTGCAAATCAATCAGTCAACAAACAAACAAAAAAGCTTTTTTGCCGCCCCGGGACTGCGCATTATGCATTACAGTGAGGAGAAACTTATCACAGTTACAGAGCTGTTGTGAGAAACTTATTATAGTTACAGAGCTGTTGTGAGAAACTTATTACAGTTACAGAGCTGTTGTGAGAAACTTATCACAGTTACAGAGCTGTTGTGAGAAACTTATTACAGTTACAGAGCTGTTGTGAGAAACGTATCACAGTTACAGAGCTGTTGTGAGAAACTTATCACAGTTACAGAGCTGTTGTGAGAAACTTATCACAGTTACAGAGCTGTTGTGAGAAACTTATCACAGTTACAGAGCTGTTGTGAGAAACTTATCACAGTTACAGAGCTGTTGTGAGAAACTTATCACAGTTACAGAGCTGTTGTGAGAAACTTATTACAGTTACAGAGCTGTTGTGAGAAACTTATTACAGTTACAGAGCTGTTGTGAGAAACTTATCACAGTTACAGAGCTGTTGTGAGAAACTTATTACAGTTACAGAGCTGTTGTGAGAAACTTATCACAGTTACAGAGCTGTTGTGAGAAACTTATTACAGTTACAGAGCTGTTGTGAGAAACTTATTACAGTTACAGAGCTGTTGTGAGAAACTTATCACAGTTACAGAGCTGTTGTGAGAAACTTATCACAGTTACAGAGCTGTTGTGAGAAACTTATCACAGTTACAGAGCTGTTGTGAGAAACTTATTACAGTTACAGAGCTGTTGTGAGAAACTTATTACAGTTACAGAGCTGTTGTGAGAAACTTATTACAGTTACAGAGCTGTTGTGAGAAACTTATCACAGTTACAGAGCTGTTGTGAGAAACTTATTACAGTTACAGAGCTGTTGTGAGAAACTTATTACAGTTACAGAGCTGTTGTGAGAAACTTATCACAGTTACAGAGCTGTTGTGAGAAACTTATCACAGTTACAGAGCTGTTGTGAGAAACTTATCACAGTTACAGAGCTGTTGTGAGAATTGTTTAAAGGGAGGACAAAAACAACGAAGAATAAAGAATCATAAAGATCAAACACCAATAGTTAGTTGCAATATTTCGGTTTATGCAACCTTCTTCTGGCAGAATTTCAGAAGACTGAAGGCACAATGTCCTGAAGAGGTTGTTTAATTTTTATGAAGATAATGGACAGTAAATTGTGAGGGGGGAAAAAGTTGCATTTGATTTTGAACTTTCTTGGTCTTGTTTCTTCATTCATAGTTGTGCTAAATGTGAAGCATTTGATTGAAACTAATTAAAGAATGTAACCTGAAAACCTACCAAACCGTCCAATTTTCGAGGAATTCTTCCAAGTTTTGATTTCGTTGCAGCTATTTTCCGATTTCTGTAACCATATTCCGATTTTCTAAAAACAAAAATAAATTAACGAGTCGCGTAAGGCGAAATTATAACATTTATTCAAGCTGTCGAACTCACAGAATGAAACTGAACGCACTGCTTTTTTCACCAAGACCACATACTCGTAGTTTCGTCAGTCCACCGCTCGTGGCAAAGGCAGTGAAATCGACAAGCCATGCAGAATAGTGCGGTAGTGGTCGCGCTGAGCAGGATAACACGCTTTTCTGCATGTCTATTCTTTTTAGCTTACTGAGTTTGTTTTTAATCCAAACATATCATATCTATATGTTTTTGGAATCAGGGACCGACAAAGAATAAGATGAAATTGTTTTTAAATCGATTACGGAAAATTAATTTTAATCATAGTTTTCATATTTTTAATTTTCAGAGCTTGTTTGTAATCCAAATATAACATATGTATATGTTTTTGGAATCAGAAAATGACGGAGAATAAGATGAAATTATTTTTGGATCGTTTGATAAAAAATAATTTTAATTAAAAGTTTCCGATTTTTAATGACCAAACTCATTCATTAGTTTTACCAGGCTAAAATGCAATACCACAGTCCGGCCTTCGTCGAAGATTGCTTGGCCAAAATTTCATTCAATTCGATTGAAAAATGAGGGTGTGACAGTGCCGCCTCAACTTTTACAAAAAGCCGGATATGACGTCATCAAAAGTATTTATCGAAAAAAAGGAAAAAAGTCCGGGGATATCATTCCCAGGAACTCTCATGTCAAATTTCATAAAGATCGGTCCAGTAGTTTAGTCTGAATCGCTCTACACACACACACACGCACAGACACACACACACACACACACACACACACACACACACACACACACACACACACACACACACACACACACACACACACACACACACATACACCACGACCCTCGTCTCGATTAAAACATTTAGTCAAAACTTGACTAAATGTAAAAAGAAATATTTTTATTTAATTTTTTTTAATTTTTGTTTCATAAATCGGTCCATTGACTGATTGAGACATTTATCTATCGGTCTTTTCCGAAATTACCTAGCCATACCCTGTTTTTATATTTAGTCAAGTTTTGACTAAATATTTTAACGTAGAGGGGGGAATCGAGACGAGGGTCGTGGTGTATGTGTGTGTGTGTGTGTGTCTGTCTGTCTGTCTGTCTGTCTGTGTGTGTGTGTGTGTGTAGAGCGATTCAGACCAAACTACTGGACCGATCTTTATGAAATTTTACATGAGAGTTCCTGGGTATGATATCCCCGAACGTTTTTTTCATTTTTTTGATAAATGTCTTTGATGACGTCATATCCGGCTTTTCGTGAAAGTTGAGGCGGCACTGTCACGCCCTCATTTTTCAACCAAATTGGTTGAAATTTTCGTCAAGTACTCTTCGACGAAGCCCGGGGTTCGGTATTGCATTTCAGCTTGGTGGCTTAAAAATTAATTTATGACTTTGGTCATTAAAAATCTGAAAATTGTAAAAAAAAATAAAAATTTATAAAACGATCCAAATTTACGTTCTTCTTATTCTCCATCATTTTCTGATTCCAAAAACATATAAATATGTTATATTTGGATTAAAAACAAGCTCTGAAAATTAAATATATAAAAATTATTATCAAAATTAAATTGTCCAAATCAATTTAAAAACACTTTCATCTTATTCCTTGTCAGTTCCTGATTCCAAAAACATATAGATATGATATGTTTGGATTAAAAACACGCTCAGAAAGTTAAAACAAAGAGAGGTACAGACAAGTCGCGTAAGGCGAAAATACAATATTTAGTCAAGTAGCTGTCGAACTCACAGAATGAAACTGAACGCAACGCAACGCAGCAAGACCGTATACTCGTAGCATCGTCACTCCACCGCCCGTGGCAAAGGCAGTGCACGTGGAATGGACAAGAAGAGCGGGGTATTCGTTGCGCTGAGAAGGATAGCACGCTTTTCTGTACCTCTCTTCGTTTTAACTTTCTGAGCGTGTTTTTAATCCAAACATATCATATCTATATATTTTTGGAATCAGGAACCGACAAGGAATAAGATGAAAGTGTTTTTAAATTGATTTCGGGGAAAAAAATTTGATAATAATTTTTATATATTTAATTTTCAGAGCTTGTTTTTAATCCGAATATTATACGTTATTTGCGTGTTTGACCAAAATATGACATTTTACACAGATCGAGACAGTCATTGTTCTCCGAGACCGCGCTAGCGGTCGAGGTGAACAATGATTGTCGAGATCTGTGTAAAATGTCATATTTTGGTCAAACACGCAAATAACATTTATGTATCGATCGATATCTTTTCAGGTACTTATGACTTTGTTGTTGTTTTGACGATTGAACGAGCACACACACACATGCATGCAATCCACATACATGTATGCAATCAAACACATAAGCTTCATATTTGGGCGTTTCAGGTTGACCGAAACTTCAAAGGAACTACAAAACACACGTCATGTACTCACTTTGTTGTTGTTTTGACATTGAACAGCACACACACATGCAATCAAACACATGACGTCTTTTTTTTGAGTTCCTATGAAGTTTCGATCAACCTGAAAAGCCAAATTATAAAGTTTTGTCGGCCTCTGACGTCACATGACTCAAAGAAGGGAAATCCAATCTCCAATCGATACATAACATATTTATATGTTTTTGGAATCGGCAAGTGATGGAGAATAAGATAAACGTAAATTTGGATCGTTTTATACATTTTTATTTTTTTTTACAATTTTCAGATTTTTAATGACCAAAGTCATTAATTAATTTTTAAGCCACCAAGCTGAAATGCAATACCGAACCCCGGGCTTCGTCGAAGAGTACTTGACGAAAATTTCAACCAATTTGGTTGAAAAATGAGGGCGTGACAGTGCCGCCTCAACTTTCACGAAAAGCCGGATATGACGTCATCAAAGACATTTATCAAAAAAATGAAAAAAACGTTCGGGGATTTCATACCCAGGAACTCTCATGTCAAATTTCATAAAGATCGGTCCAGTAGTTTAGTCTGAATCGCTCTACACACACACACACACAGACACACATACACCATACCCTCGTTTCGATTCCCCCTCGATGTTAAAATATTTAGTCAAAACTTGACTAAATATAAAAAGCGTGCTATCCTTCTTAGCGCAACTACTACCCCGCTCTTCTTGTCAATTTCACTGCCTTTGCCATGAGCGGTCGACTGACGATGCTACGAGTATACGGTCTTGCTGAAAAATGGCATTGCGTTCAGTTTCATTCTGTCAGTTCGACAGCTACTTGACTAAATATTGTATTTTCGCCTTACGCGACTTGTTTGATGGGTGTTACTGATCAGTATACGTGCTCCGACAAGAACAACAAGTCGCGTGAGGCGATATTACTACATTTAGTCAAGAATGAAACTGAACGCACTGCATTTTTTCCACCAAGACCGTATAGCATCGTCAGTCCCCCGCACGTGTAAAACGCAATGAAATTGCCAAGCAAGTCAGTATAGCGTAGTAGCGGTTGCGTTTAGCAGGATAGTGCACTTTTCTGAATATTTATTCTTTTCAACTTTATGAGGTTTTTTTTAATCCAAACATGACATATCTATATGTATTTGGAATCAGGAACCGACAAGAATTAAGATGAAATTGTTTTCAAATCGATTTCGAAAATTTAATTTTAATCATAATTTTTATATTTTTAATTTTTTTAGCTTGTTTTTAATCCGATTATAACATATTTATATGTTATGTGAATCAGAAAATGATGAACAATAAGATGACGGTATTTTTGGAACGTTTTATAAAAAATAAAATGTAATTACAATTGTAAGGTTTGTAATGACCAAACTGATCAATTAATTTTTACGCCTCCAAGCTGAAATGTAATACCAAAGTCCGGCCTTTGACGAAGATTGCTTGACCAAAATGTCAATCCTTTTGCTTAAAATATGAAGCTTGAAGGCGTGACAGTGCAGTCTCAACTTTCACAAAAAGCCGGATATGACGTCATCAAAGACAAGTCTCGAAAAATGAAAAAAACATCGGAGTATATCATACCCAGAAACTTTCATGTGAAGTTTCATGAAGATCGGTCCAGTAGTTTTTCCTGAATCGTTCTACACACACACACACACACACACACACACACACACACACACACACACACACACATACACACACACACATACATACAGCACACCCTCGTCTCGATTCCCCGTCTATGTTAAAACATTTTGTCAAAACTTGACTAAATGTAAAAACGACGACCCCCTTACCCCCTTACCCCCCACCCCAAGTATCCCAACCACCACCACCGCCCCACCACTCCTAACACAGAATGGATACATATATATTTGATAAACATTAAATAATTAAAAACAGAGAGAAAACAAAATAAGTTGAAGGTTGAGACTGTTTTGTTTTCTTTACATTATATTCGTTACATTTAGTCATCATAACATTTATTCATTTAGTAGTTTATGAGAGTCTACATAGGTTTCTTTCAAGCACTCTCTTTCTTTTTAAAAGCGCCCCTTTCTATTTGCGATTCAGATTGTTACAGATTTTTTTTTAAATCGGAGCGATATGGAACATTTCATTCATCGACACGTCCTCAAACAAAACAAATCTAAATTTCCATGTCTGACAAAAATATTTTCAAAATTGACCACATAGGGTTTCAGCTAAAGAAACTGAAGAAATTCGATGGAAAAAAATACATGGAAAATGGTCTTCAAAGGCTTTCTCTCCACGGAGACTTGATCAATTACTTGAAAGAAAAGAGGCAGACGCAAATATATGACTATCGACGTTCTAACCTCCCCTGAAAGATCCCGACGACAAGAAGCTCTACATTCTCTATTGATTCTTGTCTCTGTTCGCCGGAAATCGAATGACATTTCCCGCCGGAAACGACGTAGGTATCAGTCGACGCCATTTCTGTAAGGGCACCCGAGAAGTTTGCATCGCTTCTGTTTGTATTCCTACGCGACGCAGGGTGTAAGTCTTCACTCGGGGAAAATAGTTCTCTTATGTGTACTCGTCTCTGTTTGCAATGGATCTTTGGTTAATTGAAAAAAAAGGGGATGTAGAAATAGTACAGACTGTGCAGAGATATGGTACGGTTTAGGCACATTTTCTTGGCTGCTTTAATTTAAAGGAAAGATAAAAGACTTTTAAATAACATTGTACTGAACAAATCCAACTTGCAAAACTTTGCAGACTTTACTTTTTAAATCTGACTCCGTCTCCATAACCTGCATCCGTTTCTATTGATGTTTCCCTGTCTCTGTCTCCGTCTTTGTCTCTTTCTATCTGTCTCTGTAACTTCATTGTCTTTCTCTCTTCTCCGTTGAGGGGAAGGGGGGGGGGGGGGGGGTAGGGCGAGAGGTAAGAGAAAGCTAAGGAACTGACAGGGTGGTTGCGGAAGACACTGTTGCCGAATTTTTTTTTAAACAAGCGTGAAGGGGATGGGCTGGAATACGGAAAATGTGGATAGCCTCACGCTTCACTGTGACCTGTGTTCCTCCAAAAGCGGCGTATGGCTGCCTAAAATAATGCCGGGGTAAAAACGGTCATACACGTACAAAATCCACTCGTGCAAAAACACGAGTGTACGTGGGAGTTTCAGCCCACGAACGCAGAAGAAGAAGAAAACAAGTTTGCTGGCTGCCCCAACAAAAAGGTGCAGTTTTGCTTTGTTTAGGGTTTTTTTTCTTTTACATTTAGGGTACCATAGGCCTACGTACTGCGTCACCACAATCAAAACTAAATTTCTTTCAATTAAACTGCTATAGAAAAGTTCGATTACACTTTGGTTAACTTTAAACTACTGTTAGTTTCCTGAGAAGAAAGAGTTTACGCTGAGCTTTCTTGTAAACAGCTTGAACATCATAATTACAAGTTTACTTATTATTAACTAAAGCACCAAGCTATTTTAAGGATTCTACAAGTTCATCTTCCTGCTCGTTTATTCTTACTTTCTTGGAACAAGAATGACTTTTTCTTCATCAAATGTGACCCTCCACCACGAAATGAGTCGCATGTCACCTTTGCATGATTTTCATATTTTTACATTTTCATAAAGAGTTTTTTATGCTCTATCCAGTGGTGAAAACCGTTTTAGAAAAGAGCAAAAACTGTTTGAGTTATAAGCCTGTGATTAAGGTGACCCTCACACTGTTACCAGACACTACCCGGACTTATATTAAGCCTAGCGCAGAACCGCGCGAGGTGACATGCGACTCATTTCGTGGTGGAGGGTCACAAATAATAGATTTTGTTTGTATAATATTTCAATGCTAAAGAATCGGCTTAAAACAATGGGGCCCCCAGTGTGGAAGACAATTTCGGACGAGTCAGATAGCACAGAGTGACCAACAAAATCGTATACTATTGAGACTGACACGCTGTGGTCGATCGCATAGGAACTCCCTAATCCCGATATTTCTTTCGCGCCGGGAAAACCCAACAAGCCTCTTTTCCAATATATTATACAGGAGCAGAAATGGGAGGAAGTGGGGAAGAGATAGAGTGACAATATCGCTTCTCTATTTCTTCAGGGGAACACAAGTCGCATTTCTTTGAAGATGTTCTCTAAAGGACAGCCAGTACACCGACCAAGAAAGACATAAAACACGTATCTAAAAAGATCACTTAAGCCCCCTGTCTGCGGGAAAAGCAGATTGAAATCTTTTGAACATTTCTTTTATTGGAAAGCACAGCCAACTTACTTAATACAGAAGACATCAAGAAGTAACTAAGAAGATCAAGACATATCTTTGAATAGACAAATAGCACAAGACTTCGTTGAACGTTTCCGTTAGCTGACAGTCTTTAGTTATTCGAGGGAATTGAAATATATTGATAGAAATTGTCCACCAAATCGTGTTATGAATCATCCTAGAAACGATTTCTTTTGAAGTGATGCCAAATGCGCAAGACGTTTATGATTAACTGAGAAGAGTAACGCATATCTTGAAATAGGCTGAAGTATTGGAAGTATCTCTAACAAAGCTGACATTATATCCATTAAGTCAAGGGAATTGACAAATGCGTCAGTCCCGACAGAGTCTTTTTCTTAAGAAGCACACTTCAAAGGCACACTTCAAAGAGATTGTGTTCTAACTGTTAGGAAAAGATGACGCAAAAACTAACGGAGATTTCCCTTATCGAAAATAAGGAAAGGGCCAGCTAGACGTGATCGAAAATGTATGTGGCCATAGCTCAGGTGACAATTTTAAGAAGAGGTCGTGACAGTGCCGCGTCAAATTTTATGGAACGTCGGAATATAACGCCATCAAGGCGCTATTTTTAAAATTCACCTTGCGAATGTTTAATTTAAAGATTCAATGGACGTTACCTGTGTTGCAACTTAGATGCAGCCACAATGATTTTCTCTAAAATGTTCGGTTACTATTTTGTTTGTTTGTTTGTTTGCTTAACGCCCAGCCGACCACGAAGGGCCATATCAGGGCGGTGCTGCTTTGACATATAACGTGCGCCACACACAAGACAGAAGTCGCAGCACAGGCTTCATGTCTCACCCAGTCACATTATTCTGACACCGGACCAACCAGTCCTAGCACTAACCCCATAATGCCAGACGCCAGGCGGAGCAGCCACTAGATTGCCAATTTTAAAGTCTTAGGTATGACCCGGCCGGGGTTCGAACCCACGACCTCCCGATCACGGGGCGGATGCCTTACCACTAGGCCAACCGTGCCGGTTTCTTGTCCATTCCATATGGATATTAGCAGACGATAACAATATCAATACCGACGATACGCATGATAACGCAAATGAATTGCGTCCTCGGACCCGTTCTTTCTATGATAAGTGCGTCGCGGGAACCCCTTCAACAATGAGTAATACTTTTTATCGGTTTCGTGTGCGTATGGAATGCAGGAACGCCCAGGTTGGAAGGTCCTGTCGTACTTTTTTTTTCTCAGTTCTTTCTTTCTTTATTTGGTGTTTAACGTCGTTTTCAACCACGAAGGTTATATCGCGACGAGGGAAAGGGGGAAGATGGGATAGGGGAAAGGGGGGGAGATGGGATAGAGCCACTTGTTAAGTGTTTCTTGTTCACAAAAGCACTAATAAAAAAATTGCTCCAGGGGCTTGCAACGTAGTACAATATATGACCTTACTGGGAGAATGCAAGTTTCCAGTACAAAGGACTAAACATTTCTTACATACTGCTTGACTAAAATCTTTACAAACATTGACTATATTCTATACAAGAACCACTTAACAAGGGTAATAAGTGAAGAATTTTATGGGTGAGAAAAGGAAAGTAAAAGGACTTTGGGGAGGCAGAAATAGAGAAGAATCAAGAAAAAGATCCTAATTAGGTTCACGGCATCGAGAGTGATGCGACCTTCTCTCAGAAGTTAGTAGAGAAGGCTCCCCCATCCACCACCCGGGGGACGCGCCTCTACGCCAATTAGGGGGCGCGAGGTTTTTTCTCAGTGATTCTGGTATACCCTTAACGTCAGCAAACGACACCTGTGTTAATTAACATAATTTATCATCTATATGTGCGCACAGGTGTTAATGGGCAAATACGTGCGAAATGATCTAATAACAGGTGCGAACAGTAGAAAGAAGTCAATATAACATGAGAGCTGTACATGGAGAAATAACAGACTAAGAAGATAAATCAAATATACCTTAGGACACTGATTTAAAGACCTATGTACGCGCTCCCGTGTTTACAAAGTGTAGTTTGCCCACAATCGATGTCAAACGCACCATAAGACCATGTAATGACGATATGTCACCATGCGCGGACCATATACATGCATTACAGCTTGTTCTAGCCTCTGACAAAGTGAGGATGTCAACAAAGACGCGGAGTTATTTCCCTTGCGTCAACGCTACCTCTGTTGGCAAATCTATAAATAGGACGATCTAGATCAAAATAAAAATTCAAATATCTCAACATTTAAGGGGTCCTAGACCACAATATCTTGCAGGGAACTTAATTTAGCATGTCTCCAGCTGTGGGTAAAGCAATTAGCGTGTATAGTCATCGAGTACATATGGCTTTAAAGACCTATGCAATCCTAGTGTGTGTGATGACATAATTCCAACCCACAAACCGAACCTTTCAGCTCTTAGGGCGAAATGAGCCAGTTATGTTGGCAAGGATTATGCATTTAAAGACGTCCATTATATAACACCCCTAGTTCCTGCTGGAAGGTGGATTGTGTACATTTATCACACGGTATGAAGCTACCTGTTGGTGGAGAAAAAACAAGTCGCGTAAGGCGAAATTACTACATTTAGTCAAGCTGTAGAACTCACAGAATGAAACTGAACGTAGTCCGCCGCTAGTGCAAAAGGCAGCGAAAGTGACGAGACTGTTTGGCGCAGTAGCGATTGCGCTGTGCTTTACTGTACCTTTCTTCGTTTTAACTTTCTGAGCGTGTTTTTCATCCAAACATATCATATCTATATGTTTTTTGAATCAGGAACCGACAAGGAATAAGATGAAATAGATTTTAAAACGATTTCGAAATTTAATTTTGATCATAATTTTTATATTTTTAATTTTCAGAGCTTGTTTTTAATTCAAATATAACATATTTATATGTTTTTGGAATCAGAAAATGACGAAGAATAAGATGAAATAGTTTTTGGATCGTTTAATAAAAAATTAATTTTACTTAGAAGTTTTCGATTTGTAATGACCAAACTCACTCATTAGTTTTTAAGCCACCAAGCTGAAATGCAATACCGAACCCCGGCCTTCGTCGAAGATTGCTGGGCCAAAATTTCAATCAATTTAATTGAAAAATGAGGGTGTGACAGTGCCGCCTCAACTTTTACAAAAAGCCGGATATGACGTCATCAAAGGTATTTATCGAAAAAATGAAAAAAACATCCGGGGATATCATACCAAGGAACTCTCATGTCAAATTTCATAAAGATCGGCCCAGTAGTTTAGTCTGAATCGCTCTACACACACACACAGACACACACACACACACACACACATACACACATACACACACACACACACACACACACACACACACACACACACACACACACACACACACACACACACACACACATACACCACGACCCTCGTCTCGATTCCCACTCTATTTTAAAACATTTAGTCAAAACTTGACTAAATATAAAAAGCCATTTAAGTTTGCTGCAACTTTAACTCTTGTATGGACAGCAGGTCCGAAGAAGTGATTTGTGCGGTACGTGTTTTCTTTTGGGTTCTATTGAAAGTCATATCATCGTATGTTTATGTCAAAGGTCCAACAACATTGGTCACGTGATACGACTAATTTCAGAGTTTTATTGTGTACAGTCCAGGCAAATCAATATTTTCAGAAGAAAAAAAACAAACTTGAAGAATAAATTGTCAGAGACAGCGGCAGATGTTTTACCAAACATAAAAGCAGAGACACATTAGCTAATTGATTGCTATATAGTCTATATGAAGACAAATAAAGACAACTATAAGATAAGATCAGATCAGATCAGATCAGATCAGATCAGATCAGATCAGATCAGATCAGATCAGATCAGATCAGATCAGATCAGATCAGATCAGATCAGATCAGAGCAGAGCAGAGCAGACCAGACCAGATTAGATTAGATAAGAACAATTTAATTGTCCATACTTCATAACACATAAATATGGACATTTTTATTTCAGCACAACATCGCATTACTTTATGTCTGCCTTACACTGTGCCGAATATCCTTGCGAATATGAACATGTTGTATTCGGCAAAAAAAGAGACGAATGGACAGGAAAAAAACAAGAATAAAAAAGCAAAGCAACACATCAATCCACTCAATTATTACAATGAAATAGTACGTTAAATATATATCAGTCATTGTCGCTTTAACACTATATAATTGCATAAAACAACACCACACACACACACACACACACACACACACACACACATACACACACACACACACACACACAAACACACTCTCACACACACACACACAAACACACACACACACACACACACACACACACACACACACACACACACACACACACACACACCTATTTTATTTTATTTTTTATTTTTAATTACACGAGCTCTTTCTCTTGTAGACGAGGAAAGCTAATTAAGCATCGAATACAACGGGCAGCTATACTTCGTATTCGGACAAATCTCCTCAATTGCAGTATCTTCTTCTTCTTCTGCTTCGTTCATGGGCTGAAACTCCCACGGCTTTTACGTGTATGACCGGATTTTACCCCGCCATTTAGGCAGTCATACGCCGCTTTCAGAGAGAAAATTGCAGTATCAACTAATATGATTTTGAAAGGGCAGGCAAGACGCACCCCTTGTTCCCGTCCACCACAACATGAGTTATTTTGTCGAAGTGGAAACACACGTATTGCTAAGGCCTGGCGCTCACCTATGTAACTTCAGCGGGACAGACGACGCACTGCAGATTATACCAGCCCGCTACACGTTGCGTGAAAGGAAAACAGGCCAAGTACTCGTCATAATCCCTATCGCGGCATAAATAATAGGCAGTGCGTCGTCTGTGCCGCTGAAACTGCGCAGGTATATTTTGCCCTCAACGAACGCTTCTGGCAAATGCACGCGCTACCATTATCAAAGAGGACAATAGCAAACAAGAAATTCCTCCGAGGTAGGAAAAACACCCCCGTTGGTCAAAGGGAAATAACCATTCTCACTGCCAGCAACTGAGAAGGTTATTTCCCTTTGACCATTAATATGTCCCTCTATAAGTCCTTGTAGAATCTTAATCCACCAATAACTCCCTAACCGTGTGTTTGACTGGTCCCAATTTTTGTAAGGACCGTCTCAGGAATGTATAGAACCTGTTCACCAAGTTTGGTGACGATCGGTCCGTTCATTCTTGAGATCTATATGCGAACACAAACACACAAACAAACACATCGACCGAATCCTATACACACCCCTACACCGGGGGTGTAATAACAGCGTCCGTGCTTCTTTGAAATACTGATATGTGTGTGGTGTTCTCCAGTTGTGAAAACAGTCTAGATGTTCGGTGTGTGTGGTCCCGTAAACTGGAATCGTGGATCTAAGATGAAGCCGGTGTAAAACGCAATTTGTACTCCACGAAAAAGTTACTCCGGAGTAAGAATTGTGTACGAGAAATTTAAAGAACTCCCGAAGGTACGAAAAAATTACTCCCTCCACGAAATTTTGACTCCCCAAAGTTGTACTTCCAGTAAAAATCTCGTACGCAAAAATGAGATGCGGGCGAAGGGATAATGCCAATATGTGATCTCGCGCAAAGAAATGTCGTGCTACCCTCCCTCCACCCCTTCCACCTCCAAGACTAACAGGGGACAGGGGAGTAAAAGTTGGATTTTTTACACGTTCTTACATCCACCGCCCATGCTTAATCCCCAATTCTCAGTGCGACCATAGCGCTTTTTTGAGATTTAAAGGAATGAACACTAGGAAATAACACAAAATGTTAAAAATCTACATTTTAACTTCATTATAATTTTACTCTTTGAGAATATCGCACACGTCTTCGAATCCTCTTTCTCAAATCGAACTCATGCCACTTAGCAAATTGCCACTCGCGCCTTTTTGTAAAGTATTTGTTCCCATGCATCGAAAGATCGTCTAGTTTCTTGTTTTGGTTGTTTGCATTCAAAGACATTGAAGATCGTATTGAGATGAGCGCGTGACAGCCATGGACATTTGAGCTTATCAGATATTGCTCTCTCTCTCTCTCTCTCTCTCTCTCTCTCTCTCTCTCTCTCTCTCTGTCTGTCTGTCTGTCTGTCTGTCTCTCTCTCTTTCTCTCTCTCTCTCTCTCTCTCTCTCTCTCTCTCTCTCTCTCTCTCTCTCTCTCTCTCTCTCTCTCTCTCTCTCTCTCTCTCTCTCTCTGGTGATGTGCCCAGTTATGTGCCCAGTTATGTGCAATTCTATTTTACACATGTTACGAAGAGGTATGGGTCTCAAAATTTACTTCCTCCAATTCCTCGTATAGATCTTTATAAATCCAGCTTAGCTTTTTCAGGATCATCTCTGTGGAATTCTTTGCCAATAGAAATCAAACGATCCGCATCCTTAAAGGCCTTTAAAAGGCAGTTGCACACACATTTGATCACACTACAAACTGCCCCTGATGTTTAGTTTCCATTGTGTACTCGGATAATGTATGCAATGCTCTTAAGTGTTTGTTTGTTTTTTAAATATTGTATATGTAGTTAATCTGAATGTGTAATCCCTCGTCCCCCTCCCCCTTCTTCTTGAAACTTTAGCTGCCTGTATATGGCCCTGTTCAGCAATACATTGCTGTACTTTTTAAAGAAATTTTAAAAAACATTTACGTTTGTTGTGTCTGGTTTTGTTTTATATGACTTTGTGAGTCCAATATTTTTTATCTTTATACTCGACCATTATTTTGATGTTATATTAGTTTAATACTTTGATGAGGTATGTGAGCAGTCTTTGCTTTGTTTACAATTATTCTCTGTATATCTTGCAAGGACAGGTTGGAAGATTAGGCTAAGCCTAAAACCTTTATCCTTATGTAATAAAGTTCTGAGTTCTGAGTTCTCTCTCTCTCTGTCTATCTGTCTGTCTGTCTGTCTGTCTGTCTATCTGTCTCTCTCTCTCTCTCTCTCTCTCTCTCTCTCTCTCTCTCTCTCTCTCTCACTCTCTCTCTCTCTCTCGCTCTCTCTCTCTCTCGCAATCACCGTAATAGCGTCTTTTTTTATGTCCTCTTATTTCCCTAACATCTGTCAGCTTATTTGATCAAATGCGTCATGAAGTCATTCGCCATTTTTTCTCATAACGAGTCCCTAATTCCCTCTCTTTCCCCCGACCACGATCCTCCACACTGCCAACACCCCCCCCCCCCCTTCCTGCCTTCACATTTACACACTCTCCACCCCCCCACCCCCCACCCCCACACACACACGGAGACACATAAACAGACGGGCATACACGCACGCACGCACGCACACACACACACACACACACACACACACACACACACGCTCATTTCTGTTTGTTCCATCCCTTTTTCCATTGCTTCTCTAGCGCCAAACTCACACATACAAAGTATCAATCTTAAAAGATAAGAACTTATTCCTGTTTCTCACGAATTAATTTCGATTTTCAAAGACCTGCGCATGTCACAGAACAAATGTTGTTTTTTCCTGATCCGAGCATTTGGCTGACATTAAGGGGCCGTTTGGATGTTCGGTTCCGGAATGTTTGCCCAATGAAATTTTGTCCGTGCCAGAAGATGTTATTACCATGTTGAATGAAAAGGCTCGGGTTTCTTTGAATCGTGTCTTGGAAAGTGTCACAACTTTTATTGAAGACGTCATGTTTTAAAGGGCCTCATCGACGCTGTTTTTGAGTCGGTGTTATAATAGTCCACTCCGACAACTTGGCTCGCAAGGAACACTTTCATGTTCTTTAGTGCAGTATCGTTTGTGGTAATGAGGGACTCCCCACGGACAGTCCTCCTAGTGCGTCCGGGGACCTCCAATTTTAAATTTAAGAGGGTCCATGGACCCCCACTGCAGAATTTTAGAGGGTCCCAAGGGTCCAAAAGCCGGAAAGTCCCAGTGTACTTATAAAACATTGTGGTCACGTGTAGTGTACTGCGAAGTGTTGATTGCAGTCTGAAAATGGTATCTACGGTACCCGCATGATAATCGAAATTTAGTGCGTACTAGGACCAGCTCTTTTAAAATCGAGTGCGTCCAGGGACCCCCTCCATATATTTCTAGTAGGGCCTACGTGTTTTCGGCTTCTTGTGCGTATAGGACGTAGAGACGCGCGCTATGGGGAGCCCTGCAATATGTTTAATTAAAAAAACTACGTTTCTTTTTCTTTTAAGCATTTAAATCCTCAATGCTTTTCAAACAATACGCATATTCAAAGCCTTTTCTGGTACCCTTCCGATGTAGAATGTATAGTTGATTAAAAAAAAAATTGTAGAGATATCGCAGGTTATCTTACACTGTGTTTGTTTCAATACACTCCTGCATTTTGTTTAACTCACGCGTACTTTATTAAATATACTGGCTATAAGAACACCAACCCAAAGCGCCAACATCTGCCAAAGGTTTTGCATTTTTAGCACTCTGCAAGTATGGTTTCCTGTCAATATTGAAATTGATATGGATGTATTCATAACTTTGAGAGTTTGCTACCCAACATCTTGTGAGAAAATTGTGAAAGTTTGTACCGATATTTACTTTTATCAAAGAGTAAGAATTACAATTATTCAAAATGCAAATGAGGGAATATGATATTTTTTTACGTAGCAATTCAAGCTCTCTCTCACGTGTGTTTCATTCGACGTTATACAGATGTAATTTCGTTATATTTTTGAATAGAGAGAAAGGTTTCTGATCCTCTTCTTTTACTTTTATCTTTCTCGGATTCTTCTCATAACTCACTGGTGTTGACTTTAAAAAAAAAAAATCCCTGGTGACTTCAACCTGCGTCTCCGCAAGCTGACTTCCTGCGATTGAAAGTAAACTAAGTTGAGTGGAATGTGTAACTTGTGTTTCATTTAGAAATGCCAAGCTCGATTTTGCTTACTTTTCTTATCAAATAACCAAAGGGAAGTAAACTGCCGTTCGTTTCAAATGTATATACTTAGCTCGGCTATTTTCTAACACCAATGGCAAACACTGTTTCAAATATCTGCCAATGCGCGCTTTCCTCGGACAGTTTTGGTAAAATTAACTCATACAAACTGACCACGCATCAGCTTCAATTCGTTTAAAAAAAAGTAAGCTGGGGCAGTTTTGAGGTCCTGGCATAATAACCACGTCATGTCCCAAATAGACACTAGTTCTGGGGACATAAATATTAAGTTAGCATAGCATAGCATAGCAGTTTTGGGAAACAAAGGCTGAACAGTCAAAAACTGTGCCAGCCCTTATTTCGGCTTATTCCTTTCCAGCCCAACCCATATATAGACTGATGCATTTTGCGAATTGCCTGCAGACCGAAGCGAGAAGGTGTCCGGTTCAGACATCAATCAGTTGCAAACGGCCCAGCACATGAAAGGAATACGAGATACACAAGAGATACACAAGAGATACACAACTCTCCGGGATAATAGTCATTCCCTGAAAACCCTGTACGCCTGTTCTGCTTTATTCATGTAGTTTGTTGCAGTTAGTTGTTGGGGCCAGAAAAACTGAGTGATCCCACACCTACGTATGAGACATTTGATAAATGAAAGCAAAAATGAGATATCGAAAACCAATGCAGCAGCAAGATCAGGAAACAAATGGTCTTCAACACATTTGATCTGAAATTCCCTGTTTTGAACCGTGTATGTGTAACTTCGCTTGTTGTTAGACTGTGTTTGTTGTTGTTGTTTATGTTGTTGTTTATGTTGTTGTTTATGTTGTTGTTTATGTTTATGTTTGTGTGTGTGTGTGTGTGTGTGTGTGTGTGTGTGTGTGTGTGTGTGTGTGTGTGTGTGTGTGTGTGTGTGTGTGTGTGTGTGTGTGTGTGTGTGTGTGTGTGTGTGTGTGTGTGTGTGTGTGTGTGTGCTGATCTTCTTCTTTTTCTTCTGCTTGATAATGCTGCTGCTGATGCTGTTGATATTGATGATGTTATTATTGCTGTCCTTTCCTCCTCTTCTTCTTCCTAAAATCCTCCCCAACATCATCATCTTAGTCTTCTTCTTCTAACAAACAGCTACAACACCGCTCCACAAATCAATCACCTGTCAAATCCTCACAGATCAAGACGTACCGAGATACCGGGCATAAATAATCGCGCACGTTGAACGACTGAGTACAAACCGCCCGCGCTATAGAGATTGGATCGGCGTCGGTAAATCAGATTAATGTGGTACGCCTCTCGTTTCCACTGACCTGTTTTCGTCTGTTCGGCAAAGCTCTCCGTTCCATAGAACGAAGATTTGTCCCTCAGAAGAGGAGATTTGTCCATTGAAACAAAAGATTTGTCCATTGGAAGAGGAGATTTGCTCATCGGAAGAAGAGATTTGCTCCCAGGGATAAGGTGGCTTGTCTGTCTGGTCTCAGGGAAAGAACAAACGGCTCTGTCCTTGCTGATCTTATTGAACGGTTCGTGTTGATTGTTTTTCTCTCTGGGGAGGGATGGGGGGGGGGAGGGCCTGGCTATTGGTAGAGGATGGAGAGAAAGTGGGGAATCTAAGGGGGAGGGGGGAGAGGGGTGGTGGGAGGGGGAGGGGGGAGGAGCTAGGGTCAGAAGGGAGGAAAACTGAGACTCTTGACATCTTCATTACCAAAAGATGGAAGCAGTACGGTCCGCCTGGTCCTGTCTTACAGCTAGTCCTTGCTATTCCACAACTGAACACACATAAAACACAAGTTAGAATGAATATTAACCCTAACAACATACAATTAAAAAAACCTTTAACTTTAGACACACATTTTTGGACCAGACAAATCTGAAGGTCTTAAGTCAGACCAACAATAGTTTTAAAGTTATCTTTACATTTCAGGGATATGTTGTACATGCTTGTAAACACCAATGGAAGATGACGGTATTGCACCGCAACCCTATTCAAACAATTATAAAAACAAGAGGCGAAGCCTTCAAGGCTCCCGTAAGAAATCAACAAACAGTAACATAACACAAACTCACTCACTCCGTAACACACACACACAAACACACACACACACACACACACACACACACACACACACACACACACACACACACACACACACACACACACACGCACACACACACACACAGTTAAAACTAACGCATCATATCAACTCCATGTATAATTTTCAAAAGAAGGCAAACAGATAAAATGACTAGGGTAATAGGTTAGGTACCTGCCATGTGGGCACTTTTTCCACTGCTGTCCTCAGTCCTATACTTTTCATCAAGACTTGTCACCATGCCGAGTAGATCTAAATTCGGAAGTCTTCATGTGGCTGAGGCATATATCTGACATAGCGTCGATCTTGTTGTAGGTTAACCTCCTTTCTGAAACAAATGGCAAAATGCGATTAGTTATGATGACTACAACCTACACAAATATAAACAGTGTTTTGAAACAGAATAGTCAGGTTATACAAGCCACTTTACCTATGCAGCATGGTAACCCTACAATATGCGAAACATGTCGACTGCAGCAGCCTGGTTCTTAAAATAATTCTGACGGTCAACACAGCCAGAAATGCCAACAAAGACAAGAAAGCTGTGGCAAGGTAAGCTTACCAAACGTTACATAGCGAATCATATGATAGTGCGTAAACAGCAAACAGTAGATCTACAATCAAAGAGAGGATCGAGTCTGGAATGAAACGCGATACAGATCTAGCATTCAAAAACTGTCTTTCACGTTCAAGGAAGTTGTTGCAAAGTACTTAAGACTTACTAAATTGTACAGACAAAACCATGACAGTGCATGTTTTGAATCTGAGGAAAAAATCGTGATCATTTTGACTTTGAGAACAGATTCATTCCGTTTCCTTATATCTGCATGTTCAAGTAAATGGTGGACAGTTTTTTTCGGGCAGAGTAAACTTAACTTGAGACTCTACTGCAAGTCTTGAAATTCACATAAATCGAACCACGAGCAAAGACATCCAAACATTACAGGCACTTTAGATCAACTCATTTCACTAGAGGTGACTGCCTAGCACTGTGTTTGACATCCGTGTCTGCTGAAATAAAAAGAAATTAAAACAAAACGGATTAACAGTAGGTGACACGTTATCAGAGTGGGAGACACTAGATCTGTCTCTGAACTTACCGGGATACGGCTGCAAGATCGACACTGACTGCCGCGCTTTCGACAGCTCTTCCTCGCGTGGACATTGGAAACACGCTGTGCAGATCAAATTGTAGGAAATCTCCCTTTGGTATCTTCTTTATTTACTTTTCTGGAGCTTAGAAACCGAACAACATGAAATCGTCTTCCCCGGCGAATCGGCGAGGTGAGAACTGGACCACAATCCTTCGCGCGACCCCTGACCTGATCTTGACACCTGACCTGCCGTCTACATGCCAAACACGACACAAATCAGTCAACTGCTTGTACCCCTTCAAAACCCCCCACCACCCGTTTTCTTTGGATACACGCTTTAACTACACACATGCCGACACAATGTTGATCATTGCTTCAATAATTTGAAGATGGTGCTTGAAAATTAACCACGTGAAATGAGTATTTCGGTGTTTAGCCAAAAATGTTAAAGTTTCTACCACAGACATACACACATACATACATACGCACGCACGCACAGACAGACAAAGTTTACCATCGCATAGGCTACACTTACGTGAGCCCAAAACTACGAGCGACAACTCCATTCATCCATGTCACCGTGCTGTCCTCAGTCCAAGTTACTGGCCCCCTCGACAGACAACTCAGCAGAAAGGTGGGAATGCTCTGCGTTAAAAGAGCGCGGTCTCAGGTTTTATGCGCATGCGTTGTCATGCGCAGATGCAGCCGCTAATTCTTCCGCATTCAAATAATCCATGTTTCTTGGCCTTTTTTTGGATAAGGTTAATGTTCAGATGAAGTCTGTGGCTGTTGGAATTGCAGATTTAAGTTCCTGTGTTGACATTTGCACACGTCAGCGACGATTGGGGAATTCGTTTGACGGGAGCGGGGTTCTGTGAGTGCGTTTGGACGAAACCGGTTTAAAATGCACTGCCATCCTGAAACAAATATTCTGATCGCTATCTCATCAAGTCTGCCTGGGCTTTGACATTAACGAAAATCGTCCTCCATTTCGATACATCCCCACAATCAACATCATTTCGTGTGTGTGTGTGTGTATATATGTGTGTGTGTGTATGTGTGTGTGTGTGTGTGTGTGTGTGTATGTGTGTGTGTGTGTGTGGTTTTTTTTTGGTGTGTGTATGTGTGTGTGTGTGTGTGTGTATGTATGTATGTGTGTGTGTGTGTGTGTGTGTATATGTGTGTGTGTGTGTATGTGTGTGTGTGTGTGTGTATGTGTGTGTGTATGTATGTGTGTGTGTAGGTGTGTGTGTATATATGTGTGTGTGTGTATGTGTGTGTGTGTGTATGTGTGTGTGTGTGTGTGTGTGTGTGTATATGTGTGTGTGTATGTGTGTGTGTGTATGTGTGTGTGTGTATATGTGTGTATGTGTGTGTGTGTGTGTGTGTGTGTGTGTATGTGTGTGTGTATTCATATGGTGTGTGTGTATGTGAGTGTGTGTGTATGTGTGTGTGTATGTGTGTGTGTGTGTGTGTGTGCGCGCGTGCTTGCTTACTTGCATAATTATGTGTGCAACTATTTCATCAGTGTCAACGGAAGGAATCACATTCGTAGACATTTTATAATTAGTCTATAACCGCTATCAAAAGCAGACGACTTGTGTCACTTGTTATCTATATGCAATAATCCAACCCCCAAAACAGCCAGCCAACAACCAAACGAACAAAACAACAAGCAGATACCGTGCAGCAAGACAAAAAAACACAAAAAAACAATCAAAACAATCAATCGGTAACCTAAAACCAAAAGCCCAGTTTTCTTGGGTCATTACGAGCCAGATCAGCGTGACCTCCCATGCAGCATCATTTTACCACATCGTTAACTTTTTCTTCTTTTCTCGCATTACTCAATTCCACGACCCTTGAAGCAAGAGAGAGAGAGAGAGAGAGAGAGAGAGAGAGAGAGAGAGAGAGAGAGAGAGAGAGAGAGAGAGAGAGAGAGAGAGAGAGAGAGAGACAGAGAGACAGGGAGAGAGAGAGAGAGGGGGGGGGAAGAGAGACAGAAACAGAAAAAGAGAGAAGACAGACAGACAGACAGAGAGACAGACAGAGGGAGAGAGACAGTCAGACATACATACAGACACACAGGCAGATAGACAGACAGACAGAGACAGCAATAAAGAGACAGACACAGAGACAAGCGAAAGAGACAGACACAGAGACAAGCGTGAGAGCAATCCGATTCGGCGAGAGACACAACCGGACACTTTGCCAGAAAGGGCACGTCCGATGTTTCTTCGGGGGATATTTGTTTATGTTCTTGGATGCAGTGTTCTGTGCAATTTGCAAACAGAACACGTTCTAGGAATGGCTTCCTCCTCGCTTTTAGCTCAAGCATTGTTTTACGTAGCTGTTTTGAACATTGCTATTTAAAGTGACATTGCACCTTCTTGCTTTGGTTTGTTTGTTTGTTTGTTTGTTTGTTTGCTTAACGCCCAGCCGATCACGAAGGGCCATATCAGGGCGGTGCTGCTTTGACAGTTAACGTGCGCCACACACAAGACAGAAGTCGCAGCACAGGCTTCATGTCTCACCCAGTCACATTATTCTGACACCGGACCAACCAGTCCTAGCACTAACCCCATAATGCCAGACGCCAGGCGGAGCAGCCACTAGATTGCCAATTTTAAAGTCTTAGGTCTTCGAACCCACGACCTCCCGCCTTACCACTAGGCCAACCGTGCCGGTCTGTTGCTTTGGTAAACGAATGTGTTAATCACTTCATGATTATAATTCTACCACAACGATTCTTCTAACAGGAATAGGCGCATTTTTTTTTTAACGTAAGCACATACCATTGATCTGAAGCCTGGCTGCATGCACGCCCTGACTGCTCGCTGTGGTAAGTTGGATAATTATTTTGATGGGTTAATTTCCAACAAATCCACTGATTGCTTTTACAAAAGTAATTCATCAAACCATTTCATCTGTGCATAGAAAGCGACCAAGCTATTCATTGTTGATATGTGACCAAGTGAAGGACAGGGTCCTTATCCCATGTAAGAGTCGGGACTGGGTGGCCGAGTGGTAACGCACTTGCGCTCGGAATCGAGAGGTTGCGTGTTCGACCCTGGGTCAGGCCGCTATTTTCTTCCCCCTTTCCTAACCTAGGTGGTGGGTTCAAGTGCTAGTCTTTCGGATGAGACGAAAAACCGAGGTCCCTTTGTTGTACACTACATTGGGGTGTGCACGTTAAAGATCCCACGATTGACAAAAGGGTCTTTCCTGGCAAAATTGTATAGGCATAGATAAAAATGTCCACCAAAATACCCGTGTGACTTGGAATAATAGGCCGTGAAAAGTAGGATATGCGCCGAAATGGCTGCGATCTGCTGGCCGATGTGAATGTGTGATGTATTGTGTAAAAAAATTCCATCTCACACGGCATAAATAAATCCCTGCGCCTTGAATAAAAATTGAAAAAATAAAATAAATCCCTGCGCTTAGAACTGTACGCGCGATATACGCCTCATATTGATTGATTGATTAAATTCGAGATAATGAGCCGAATTGTTTTCACGAGACGGAATGTGCCTTTTAAAAACCAGCTAAATGATCCAAAATAGGAGAGGATTGGAAACGTTCATTATTCAAAATCAAACAGTGTTTGTGCCAAACCGTTGACAATTCCGAGAATTTAGTTTTGTGTTCAAGGAAAGGGGAGCAATTCCATCTTAACAAAAGGATTTTTAGCCGATTCCTGAGGTAAATTATCTCCCTTAGTAGAAATTCGCCAAACCCTCGCGCGCGCGTGTGTGTGTGTGTGGTGGTGTGTGTGCGTTTGTGAGTGTGTGAGTGTGTGTGTGTGTGTGTGTGTGTGTGTGTACGTGTGTGTGTGTGTGTGTGTGTGTGTGTGTGTGTGTGTGTGTGTGTGTGTGTGTGTGTGTGTGTGTGTGTGTGTGTGTGTGTGCCTGCGTGTCCGTCTGTGTCTGTCTCTCTGCGTCTGTCTCTTTGTCTTGTCCTGTACATGTGTTGTCTTGTCTATCTCTGTCTGCTTGTGTGTTTGTAATTTTATCTGTTCAATATTTCGTGCAGATAAAGAAAGAAAGGAACATGAAGTTCCTCCTGATGCTGCTGGTGTGTTGCCTGCTTACTCATGTGGCCGAGAACACTGTCAACGCTCAGATGTGTAGTCTTTGCTGGACCCACTCAAAAAACAAACAAGAAGGGCAAAGCCCATACGACTCACATGCTTGACCTTGACATGACCTTGACCTTCAGGGTCAAGGTCAAATAACTAAACCTAGCAATGACATCATACACTAAGAACTGCTTTACACAAATTGTTCAGCCGTTACCGCCTTACGTTATAATATCCATGCAGGAACACCACTATTGGCTTCTAGCTTGTTGCTGTTACCTGTGTCTTTTGTATACATGTCATGATTGTAACATTTGTTGAAATAAACTTATGTTTAAACCAAAGATGAAGCTTTCGTTTCTTCTTTTTCCTCCCAGTCAAAAATGTATTGCGATTCTCTAGCCACTCCAGAAACCTTTTTTCTATCCAATCCCCGAAGCATGTCTAAGGAAAGGAAACAATTGAAAAACAACAATAACAGCAGACTGAATAATCTTTATTTATTTTCCTTGTCTACTAGTCCACTGGTCGAAACTGGGGGGTGGGCGTTTACTAGGTACTATACCATGTACACCTGCATGCAACTGAGGTTTATATAAAAAAATCTCCCCGTGTTTTTATTTCATTCAGTTTGTTTGGGTTGTTGCTATTGACTTTGAAACTGACACGCCGGCGAAAACGCCGGTAACGCGTGCGCAGAGAAGAGCAAGCATCGGGAATCTTCAATTCTAAAAATAACCAACTGGTTTGTTTGTTTGCTTAACGCCCAGCCGACCACGAAGGGCCATATCAGGGCGGTGCTGCTTTGACATATAACGTGCGCCACACACAAGACAGAAGTCGCAGCACAGGCTTTATGTCTCACCCAGTCACATTATTCTGACACCGGACCAACCAGTCCTAGCACTAACCCCATAATGCCAGACGCCAGGCGGAGCAGCCACTAGATTGCCAATTTTAAAGTCTTAGGTATGACCCGGCCGGGGTTCGAACCCACGACCTCCCGATCACGGGGCGGACGCCTTACCACTAGGCCAACCGTGCCGGTCTAACCAACTGGTAGCTGCCGACCTTCCGCTAGATACACATGAATACCGGGGGAAAATAAATAATTACTGGGCAGTAAAAATAAATACTGGGCGGTAGTTAAACGACAGTTTGACTTGGAAGGACACAATGTTGCAGCTTTTTAGCCAGCGTGTCAGTTTCAAAGTCAATAGCAACTACTCAAACTGAATGAAATAAAAACACGGGGAGACCCTTTTTATTTATTTTTTATTTTTTTGTTTTTATTCTCAGTTGCATGCAGGTGGCTGCTACCACATTTTATGGTGTTTTTTTTCTCTCACCTTTATTTTTTTAAGCGGGAAGCATCCTTCTTCATGGTTATTTATTTAATTTTTGTAATCAAATGTTTACATGTTTAAGTTAATAAACTTTATCAATAAACTAATATCATGTTAACCAAAGATTTACAAAAAAAACCATTCCAGCCTAAAATTATTTTTGTTAAATCAATTTTGCTATTATAACGGCTAGAATACCAACCCGGAACCACGAAAGTATGAGTGTTTTGTGCAATCTTGTGTGTGTGTGTGTGTGTGTGTGTGTGTGTGTGTGTGTGTGTGTGTGTGTGTGTGTGTGTGTGTGTGTGTGTGTGTGTGTGTGTGTGTGTGTGTGTGTGTGAGCGAGCGTTTGTCTGTGAGTGAGTGCATGTGTGTGTGTGAGCGCGCGCGCGTGTGTATCAGTGTGTGTGTGTTTTAGTGTGTTTGTTTGTGTGTGTGTGTGTGTGTGTGTGTGTGTGTGTGTGTGTGTGTGAGGGACTCTGCCTCTGTCTTCCGCTGTCTCTGTGTCTTTGTCTGTGTGTCTGTGTGTGTGTGTGTGTCTCTCTCTCTCTCTCTCTCTCTCTCTCTCTCTCTCTCTCTCTCTCTCTCTCTCTCTCTCTCTCTCTCTCTCTCTCTCTCTCTATCTCTCTCTCTCACAACTGAAAACGTAAGCCTTTTTGTCAAAAACAAATTTAAATTAAATCAAATAATAATTATAAAGTGAACACTTCAAAGGGGTACAAAACAGGAATTCATGCCAGATTAATATATAATTCGTAAGTTGACTTCTTGGCCCAGAAACATAACTGCCATGCGCATTTAAAGCAAACAACTATACATTAAATCATTCTTTCTCACAAATTCAAAACGCCAGCACACTACCCCACCCGTCTCCTCCCCGACTTCATTCTAACTTCTTACACCCAAGATAACGAAAACACACACAAACACAGACAGACACAAACACACACAGACACACGCACGCACACACACACACACACACACACACACACACATACAAACACACACACACACACAAACACACACACACACTCGCGCGCACACACACACACACATACACACACACACACACACACACACACACACACACACACACACACACACACACTAAACATTGTAAGAATAAGTCATGAATTCATGAGATACCATCGAGCCATTACAATGTTCGCGTCATCAAAATAGTAGATGACGCTTTGTGCGACGTCATGTTATGGGTTCTTACTCGTTCTCTGAAGCCTTCTTCGCCTGTCTCTCTCAATGCTTAAACAAATAAGCAAACAAACAAACAAACAAGTAAACAAGAAAATTAGCTAACAAACAGACAGAAAGACAGACACACACATATATATATATATATATACAAAGAAACAAACAAACAAACAAAAAAGCTAAGCCAAAAACCCAATCAAGAATTCTCAGACCCGATTGCGTCATCAGTCTGTTCCATGACGCGCATCGTGACGTCATGCTCCTTGCCAGAGAAGCGACGAACCAGACGCCGGCATTCAGTCCGGAACTGCTTGTTGCATAACCCGTAGATGATAGGATTGGCCGCGTTGCTCAGAAACGATGACCTGATGAATATGCTAATGAGGACGACCCCAACGTCGGTCAAGGACGTCAGAAAGGCTTTGCCGTGCACAGCACGCGCGATGACGACGCAGAAAAAGGGGAGAAAACTGACGACAAAGACGATGGAAATGGCGAAGAGCATGCGGGTGGTTTTGGCGGGGCGGTAAGCCATTTTTTTGCTCAGTCTCTCCAGAAGCAACGCGTTGGACAGTCGCACCGGGCGGTTATCCGTGGGAGAACCCCCCGTGGGGGTTGGGAGTCGGGAAGTGGGAGTGTGCCCTCCAGGATAGCCGCCAGGGGGGAAGAGAAACGAACTCCTGCTTGAAACGCCGCCATCTTGTTGCTTCGTTGGAGTTTGTAAGAAGGCTTGAGATTCCGAGACTGTCTTCTGAACTTTCTTCTTTTTGCTGCAGTCTTTCGCCTGGGGAGCTGGTACGACAGAAGTGCCCGACTTCGTTTTTTCCAGTTTAGCCTTCCCGTCAGGCGACACTTGGTCGCGTAGCAGCCAGACACCACTGGTACCGAGTTCGTCCATGCTTTCGTCGTTGACATCACTAATGACAATGACGTCATTGTTGATGACGTCAGGGTCCGCGATGGGGTTATGCTGCCAGCAGATTTCGGACGGGGAAACGAAGTGAATTCCTTGTTCGAAGGAGTCGGTGTCTTCGTCGGGGGAGTCCGTATGGGAGTGGGAGCTGAGACGAGATAGAAGTCTGTTGTCTTCGTGACAGCGATAAGGAATCGAGAGATTAATGTTCGTCTTTTTCATCTCGCAGTCGTTATCAGTAACATCATCAACATCTTCGCCATTTTGAAATTCCCTTCCACTGGCGGTTTTGTCAACAGCAGCGTCAATTGTGTGTGTTTGTAATACTTGGTCAGCTGAAACAGCTTCCACTACCTGAGCGCGATGCCCATGTCGCTGAAGCGTATCCGAAGCTTTTGAGGTGCAATTTTCACCATCGCTACCGCTCTCAGGCACACCGAATCCATTTTGATTTACACCTGCTTGGGGAATTACTTTGATATTTTCTTGCCCGTTTTGGGGAATATCACTTACACCACCCGTTGCCACAGTTTTGTCTGCATCGGCAGACTGATTAGATTCCGACTCTCGGCTTTCTGGGACACAATCAGCAGTGGTGGTGTCTCCATCGGTACAAGACACTTGTGGAAGCTTGAACTTAACGCTCCTCCTTCGGTCGTTTTCTTCCTGAATTCTCTCAAACTGTGGAACAATCTCCACGGTAGCTAGAGCACTTTGAATCAACTCTTCTTCCAACAGCTCCGCTTCTTCGTTGATCATGTGAATCTTTAACGCGCCTTTTTTGCCACCACCGTTGTCGTCGTTGTTGTTGTCGTTCTTATCACCATGGTGGTGGTGGTGGTTGTCGTTGTTGTCGTGGTGGCTGACTTCAACGAGGACTAGCTCCTGGGTCGGCGAGCAGATTCTGGACGCCCTGAGGCCTGTGCAAGTCGCGGTGAGTCTCTGTTTCTGCTTGCGTTTCAGCTGCACGATCCTGACAGCGATGAGGGAATACAGAACTGTGATGCTCACCACCAGCACCGCGTAGCACGCGAAGTACAGCGAGTAAAACAATAAGGGCCACCACGTCCCGATGAAGTCATCCGACACTAAACACGTCACGCCCATGACGTCACTGTCGACGACAGACACCGTCAGGCTCCCATACAGCACCAGGGCGGGCCAGGAGAGTGACGCCGCCAGCCCCACCGCCCCGACACACGTCAGCTTGGCGCGCCTGACGTCGAAGAAGTGCTTCATGGGCCGGCAGACTTTGTACCAGCGGTCCAGGGCGATGGAGACGAGAATCAGCGAGGACGACCCGTTGAGGGTGTAGGTGAGGAATCTCGACAGCTTGCACCAGGCCGGTGAGTCGAAGGAGACGATCTTCACCAGCATGACGATCTCGGTGGGCATGCAGATCAACGAGTTGGAGAGGTCTAGTACGGCCAGGGAGAAGATGAAGATCTTGGTCACCGTGCTTTGCCAGCGGAAGCCGTACACGTAGCAGACTACAGCGTTGCCGATCGCGCCCATCAGCATCATCAGTGACGTGTACGCTATGGCGGGCGCCAGTGCCGTCATATCCGCTTCCGGCTGAGCATGCGCCTCGGCTAACGTTGTGGCGGTAGTCGTGTTGACCTCCATGACGATTGAGGTAATGTCAGAATCTGATGGGGCTGGGCAGAAGGAGGGTTTGGGTTCGTCTGCTACCTGCAAGAGGAAAATGAGTAAGATACAGTGTAACTTATGAACCTGCTTTATCAAAAAAAGTTTCGTGAAATGTACAAAACGAGAAAGGAATGTTTAAATCGAAAAGAGAAGTACAAGTTTGTTTGTTCGTTCATGGGCTGAAACTCCCACGGCTTTTACCCCGCCATTTAGGCAGCCATACGCCGCTTTTGGAGGAAGAAGTACAAGTGAAATACAGTGGAACCCCCTTATACGACCCCTGATTAGAGACCCCCTCCCTTTTAAGACCGTGTTTTCTCAGTTTTTCTGTTCGTAACCTCTGTAAATGTACCCTCATTTTAAGATTCCAACTCTCATAAAACCTAGTTATCTCTGATTTAGTTAAGGTCCTACAAGGGGGGGGGGGGGGGGGGGTGTTCTTCTGTACTTACAGTCGTAGCCTATCAATCTGGTTATTGTAATGAATGGCGGTTATGGTGTTTATAGTTGAAGGGATATAACTAGTGCTTTTTGTAATACAAAGAGGTTGTCAGGAGTGGTTTAACTTTGAGGGTGGAAACTTTTAACAGTTCAGTAAAATTCCATGGTTAGCTACGGACGGTCAAACTGGGTTCGCGGCACGTGAATTTACAACTGTGCGAGTTGTTCGCGTTATAATCGCAACCGCCTGATTTTGTGAGTTGTGATTGTAAACTGCCTGACAATTGAAAGTCATTCGACCTGGGCTCTCGGATGAGAAAACCTGCTCTTGCTTTTGATGTCAACCTTGGAACCGGGAAACATTGCCGGGATGAATTGGAATGTTGTATGGGTGCCGCCATATTGGAAGATGAGGTACTTTGCTAGTTTTGTGTGAACTTGAACATTTCTTTTGTATGCGCGGACATGACTTGTGTACTTGAATAATTTCGGAATCGTATAATTTTCTTGTGCTCGGTTGGTGTGTTTTGAATATTGTTAGTTGTTACAGTAGGGTGTTATATTTTGTAACAGGCCGCCCCAGTCTGACTTGTGCGGGGTGGTGCCAGTGTGGCGAGGGTGCGATGGAGGCCGTAAGGTTGAAGGCTAGCTACATCGTCACCTCTACATAACGTAAAAGTTATGTTTTGTTTATTTGCTTTCTTGTCCTTGTAAATATGTTATGACGTTGACAATGAATGAGTGAGTTTCACAAGGTCGTGGACAATGAATGAATGAGTTTCAAAAGGTCATGAATTGATTATTGTAAGCAAGAAAAGATTTGAGAATTTGAGGAATGAGTTGATATTTGCTATGTCAGAAACAAACCAATTTGTATGTTCTAATTAAACCATTGGCTATTGTTTGGAAAGAATGAGTTGGTGAAAGACTACAAATTCTTCTAGTCTTCTCTATGCTTTCCTAAACTTCTGAGCGGGAGTCAGATGATTGACTGTGTGTGTGTGTGTGCACATATAAAGAATCTGGAAGGAGATTAATAAGGATAACTACGGATCTTCTTTATTTCAAATCTCTTACATTGGCGAGCTTGCGGTTGTATTAATTGGAAAATTTTTGAAGATTAATTATTTTTTTTGGTGCGTTCCCTTGAGTGCAGTTAGGCTTATTTTATATTATTGACTTGTAGTGCTGAAGTGTTGTTTGGTTTTGCGCAGATGCTGATGCATGCAGTCTGGAGGATGGACATCCTTGTCATCTGCCTGTGAAGGGAGCTCCTTGGTCTGTGGACGGATGCATCCTGTGCCTGACTGAACGACATATTTTGGACAGGAGTGAGTCATTTGTCATTTGCTTATCTGACACTCAAGTTAACATTCTATATATTTTTGAGAATAATTTGTCTCTCTGAGTGTTGGTTCTTGCTTGTGAGTAGGTTATTTTTTCCCCCTACTTTACATGAAGCGCCCTGTAGGTTAGTTTTACCTACAAGTGAATAATACATGACACATCATTTTTCCCTTTTACGTGTACACAGTTTGTAAATAGTTGTGGGTCAGCAATGCCTTGATTCATAAGTGTATGGGAATGGGGGTATGTCTAGTTCCTAGGCCAAGTTTTTGGGCGGAGCCTAGTTTCAAATGTATTGATTGTTTCCCCATGTAGTTCGGTTGATCGGTTTCCTAGACTGTGTCACTTTAGTACTGCACTTGAGGAAGTCAGGTAAATTCTAAAGTTTAGTGGACTATTGTGTTCACGTTAGTCAAAGCTAAGTCTTGGTGTTGCCCTCTAGCATTCTATGTAGTGGATAGTTTGCTTAAGTGATAGCGGTTTGTTCACGATGGCATCTCAAGAAGAGGTTCAAGCTTTGATAGCGCAGTTTAAGGTGGAGGGTGAAGCCTTAGGAAAAGATGGTGCATCACTGAACAAGTATGTGGAGGATAGTTTGCGTGAGGAAAGAACAGCAAGAAGAGAAGCTTTGTTGAAAGAAAAAGAACTCGCTGCTGCACGTGAGCTTAAAGAGAGAGAGTTAGCTGAACAAGCTAAGATTGAAAATCTTCGTCAAGAAAAAGAACTCGCTGCTGCACGGGAGCTTAAAGAGAGAGAGTTAGCTGAACAAGCTAAGATTGAAAATCGTCGTCTCGATATTGAAGAAGAAAAGGCGAACAGGGAGGCAAAGTTGCGAGCAGACGAGTTGGTTGAAAAAGCAAGCAGGAATAAATTGGCCAATCGTCCCAAGATTCCCTATTTTGATGATAAATCAGATGACATTGAGAGTTATCTGTATCGCTTCGATAAGCACGCAGCTAGCTTGAAGTGGTCAAAAGATGAGAAGGCTTTGATTTTGCCTACTCTACTCAGAGGTCGTGCTCTGAATTATTTTCAAGAGTTACCAGTAGAAGATACTAATGACTATGCCAAACTGTCAGCGCATTTGTTGAGATTCAAATGTACTGAAGAAGGGTTCAGAACGCAGTTTCGCTCATGCAAACCTGAATCTGGTGAAACCATGCATGTCTTTTTCTCCCGCATGAGAAGATTTTTTACTAGATGGACAGATATGGCTGGAGTTGGCACAGATTTCGCTTTGCTCTGTGACTTGGTGCTCAGAGAGCAGATTCTGTCTAGTTGTGCGTCGTCTCTGGTTACTTTTCTGAAAGAAGACAAGCATACTACTGCTCAAACCATGATAGACGCAGCTGAGAGATACAGGGAAGCACATCCTAGTCAAAACCTAGCAGCAAAAGGTTCTAGTGATCCTCTGTTGGCTAATGTCGGTATTCCAAGTGGGAGAGGAGGTCATTCAGGGTCAGGTGGTCGAGGTGGTCACAGGTTTTCTAAGAAGAATAGTCAGGCTGACACAAACCCACCGACAGAACAAAGCTCTCCTGATAATAAGGGTGGTAGAGGTGCTAGTCAAGCTGGTAGAGGTAGAGGTGGTCAGAACTATCAGAGGAAGTGTTGGTGGTGTCAAGATACTTCGCACAAGTTGGCAGATTGTCCCAAAAAAATGCATACTGCTTCAGTATCCGTTGTCACTGTTGAAGAGTCCAGCTGTAGTGAAGACGAGCAGTCTGTGGCGTCAGTAGGATTTTCAGGTAGTGATGAACTTCCCGAGTCTATTCAGACATGTGAAGGTACCTTAAATGGTAGTGAGGTCACGGTCATGTTGGATAGTGGGTGTTCCACGGTTGGGGTCAGGAAGTCCCTAGTGAGAGATGATCAGTTTACGGGGAAGGTACAGGTGTGTAGACAGTTCAGTGGGGATTTGGTTCGGTTACCCATTGCGATTGTGAGTCTGGATACACCATACTTTTCTGGAAGTGTTGAGGCATGTGTGATCGACAATCCAGTATGTGACGTCATTTTGGGAAGAATACAGGGATGCACATTTGGATGTGTAGAGGTTACTAGCGCAGTCCAGACAAGAGGTCAAAAAGCTAGAGAAGAACGTCCTTTTAGACCGCTGTTGACCGCTAAAGTTCCCCAACTTGATATCAATGCTGAGAAACTTTCCAAAATGCAAATGGATGACAAAACGTTGCATGATCTGTTCGAGAAAGTTGGCCAAGGAAAATCGGAAGAGTCGTCTGGTTGTGTGGTGTCGTTTGTTGTGAGGGACCAGTTGTTATATCGAAAGTACTACTCCAAGGTCAACGATGAAGTGGTTTGGCAGCTAGTTGTTCCTGAACGCTTGCGCGAGTCTGTTTTGATCACTGCCCATGACGGTTTGTTTGGTGGTCATTTAGGCGCGAACAGTACGTTCAAAAGGGTGTCCGCATTCTTCTTTTGGCCCGGTTATCGGCAGTCGATCAAGGATTACTGCAGATCATGTGATATCTGTCAGAAAACCTTTCCCAAAGGTAGAGTTCCTTCGGCACCTTTGCAACCACTGCCTGTGATAGAAGTCCCATTTTCCCGAGTTTGCATTGATCTGATTGGTCCGATTAAACCAGTGTCAGCTCGTGGTCATCAGTACGCTTTGGTGTTGGTGGATGTTGCGACACGCTATCCGGAAGCAGTACCCTTGAAATCAACGACCACAGAAGCAGTAGCGGAAGCTTTGTTGGGCATTTTCACCCGGACGGGTTTACCAGATGAGGTTCTCTCAGATCTAGGTACACAATTCACATCTGATGTCATGCGAGAGGTGATGAGATTGATATCGGTATCGCAGTTGCACACGACTCCTTATCATCCCCAGACGAATGGTCTCTGTGAAAGGTTCAATGGAACTTTGAAATCCATGGTGAAGAAGTTGATGGCAGATAGACCTAAGGATTGGGATAGATATTTGCCTTTTGCGTTGTTCGCATACAGAGAAATCCCACAGGAGTCTACAGGGTACTCACCTTTTGAACTTCTGTACGGTAGAAACCCAAAAGGACCGTCGGAACTGCTGTATCATGCGTGGACCGATAGCAGTCGGGAGAATCAGCAGGTTCCAGTGTCACAGTATGTGCAGGATTTGAAAGAGGTCTTGGCTGACAGTGTTAGTAGAGCACAGAAGGCTGTTCAGAATGTATCAAAGAAGAACAGATCATACAGATCTCAGAAGCCAAGAACGATACTCGCTGGAAAGAAAGTCTTAGTCTTACTTCCAACTGAGCAGAACAAAATGATACTACGCTGGCGAGGTCCATTTCAGGTGATAAAAAGACTGAATCAATGTGATTACGTTGTAGAAATTTCACCTGGGATTGAGAAAGTGTACCATGTCAACTTGCTCAGGGAGTATGTGTCTAGGAATGAAGATGTTGGTCAGAACCCAGTTGTTGCCTCATTGGGAGTGATCAGTGGGTCCAGTGCAGTAGAGGAGGTAGACATTCAGAAAGTCAAACTACAGTCAGTTCCCACAGTTCAGACTGAGAATGTAGATGATGTGGTCTATAGTCCTGACTTGTCTATGCAGGCAAAACAAAAAGTGCAGGCGGTGTTTCAGAAGCATCAGGACAAAATGACGGATTTGCCTGGTACTTGTGACCTAGTGCAGCATGTGGTGAGGATTCCTGAAGGTGCTGTGGTCAATGTGAAACAGTATCCGTTACCATTTGAGTCTCAGAAAGTGGTTGAAGAAGAAGTGAAGAAGATGTTAGATCTAGACGTAATAGAGCCGTCTATTTCTCCGTTCTCGTCTCCTATTGTTCTAGTCAAGAAGAAGGACGGAAGTACTCGTTTTTGCATCGATTTCAGACACCTCAATAAGATTACGGAGTTTGACGCTGAGCCAATACCGGATCCGGAAGTTCTGTTTGCTTCATTGCAGGGCAGGCAGCATTTCACGAAGATTGATCTGGCTAAGGGCTATTGGCAAATTCCGATGGCAGAGTCTGATCGAGCAAAAACGGCTTTTCGTACCCCTCAAGGTCTATATCAGTTCAAGAAGATGCCGTTCGGAATGAGTACAGCACCAAGTACTTTCGCGAGGATGATGAAGATGTTGGATTTGGATAGGTTCAAATCTGTTCATTTCTTTGATGACGTACTTGTAGCCACAGAAGACTGGTGTGAGCATCTAGAGGCACTTGACGGACTGTTGACAGAACTGGGAAAACATGGGTTGACTGTGAGACCGTCGAAAGTAGAGGCAGGGTTTGACTCTATTGAGTTTTTGGGTCACATAGTTGGGGAGGGTAGCATGCGTCCAGTTCCCTCCAAAGTGTCCAAAATCTTGAATGTCTCTGTCCCAACCACAAAGAAACAAGTCCGGTCATTGGTAGGGCTCATCAGTTTCTATAGGCGCTATGTCCCAAGCTTCGCGTCTATTGTGTCCCCCCTGGTAGAACTCACAAAGAAGAACCAACCAAACAAAGTTCGTTGGTCAAAAGAGTGTCAGATGGCTTTTGACAGGGTCAAAGAAATTTTGTCGTCTGAACCACTGGTGAGATTGCCAGACTTTTCCAGGCCGTTCACAGTGCGGTCGGATGCATCCTCCACGGGGATTGGAGCAGCCCTGATGCAGCCTGATGATGACGACGTCCTTCATCCAGTTCTGTATGCCAGCAGGAAACTGCTGGAAAGAGAAACCAGATACTCTACTGTGGAGAGAGAGTGCCTAGCGTTGGTGTGGGCAGTTGACAAATTCCATCGCTACTTGTTTGGCTCACATTTCTTTGTTGAGACTGATCACAGACCGTTGACGTACTTACGACAGTCCAAAACTGCCAACGGCCGACTGTTGCGATGGGCTCTGTCTCTCCAAGAGTATTCATTCACAGTAGTGCCAATTCCTGGAGTCAGGAATTTTGAGGCTGATGTGTTGTCACGCTTGACGAAGTGAATGGAACATGATGGTTGAAAGGACAGTGAAAAGACTTTCTGCAATCAACAAGGACAATACTTTTTGTGCTGTGAGTGTTGATATGCTGTGTATGTATTAAGAACTAATTTAATTTTGTTCTTGGTTTTTTTTCACATTGTGATTATTATTTAATCTGGCTGGAAAAATTTGTTTGGATATTTTGATGCTAGTACCATTTTGTGTTGTAGTCGAGGTTTACTGTATTGAGTTTAGCGGGGGCTACTCAAACTTTATTGGCGATCTTTGGTACCAAGAACGTCAATGTTATTGCATTCAGTAATAGGCGAAAATTGCTGAATGTCCATGAGTATAACTGTTGTGGATTAACACAGTGGGTGATTATCTACACGGCGGCGTAAGTGTGGTTTATTATGCTTGCCATTGTTGCTCATGTTTAAGGACAGCCTCGTGGCTTTCGTCACTTTTTTGGTGGATGGCACTGTCTTTTGGTTGTAAACTGATTGCACTCTTTGGGAACGGACAGAGTATTTAATAAATGTTTTCCTTATGCTTTGATTATTTATTAATCTATTTATGTATTTTTTATATGTATTTAAAAAATTTTTCTTGTTACTGGAATACTTATACTTGTACAGTTTTTGAAAAAAAAAATGTTCATTTTGGGTTCACATTTTTTTTTAATCGGGGAAAGGGGTGATGTAATGAATGGCGGTTATGGTGTTTATAGTTGAAGGGATATAACTAGTGCTTTTTGTAATACAAAGAGGTTGTCAGGAGTGGTTTAACTTTGAGGGTGGAAACTTTTAACAGTTCAGTAAAATTCCATGGTTAGCTACGGACGGTCAAACTGGGTTCGCGGCACGTGAATTTACAACTGTGCGAGTTGTTCGCGTTATAATCGCAACCGCCTGATTTTGTGAGTTGTGATTGTAAACTGCCTGACAATTGAAAGTCATTCGACCTGGGCTCTCGGATGAGAAAACCTGCTCTTGCTTTTGATGTCAACCTTGGAACCGGGAAACATTGCCGGGATGACTTGGAATGTTGTATGGGTGCCGCCATATTGGAAGATGAGGTACTTTGCTAGTTTTGTGTGAACTTGAACATTTCTTTTGTATGCGCGGACATGACTTGTGTACTTGAATAATTTCGGAATTGTATAATTTTCTTGTGCTCGGTTGGTGTGTTTTGAATATTGTTAGTTGTTACAGTAGGGTGTTATATTTTGTAACAGGCCGCCCCAGTCTGACTTGTGCGGGGTGGTGCCAGTGTGGCGAGGGTGCGATGGAGGCCGTAAGGTTGAAGGCTAGCTACATCGTCACCTCTACATAACGTAAAAGTTATGTTTTGTTTATTTGCTTTCTTGTCCTTGTAAATATGTTATGACGTTGACAATGAATGAGTGAGTTTCACAAGGTCGTGGACAATGAATGAATGAGTTTCAAAAGGTCATGAATTGATTATTGTAAGCAAGAAAGTATTTGAGAATTTGAGGAATGAGTTGATATTTGCTATGTCAGAAACAAACCAATTTGTATGTTCTAATTAAACCATTGGCTATTGTTTGGAAAGAATGAGTTGGTGAAAGACTACAAATTCTTCTAGTCTTCTCTATGCTTTCCTAAACTTCTGAGCGGGAGTCAGATGATTGACTGTGTGTGTGTGTGTGCACATATAAAGAATCTGGAAGGAGATTAATAAGGATAACTACGGATCTTCTTTATTTCAA
>NC_090255.1:29190213-29211731 GCF_037325665.1 Littorina saxatilis | reverse complement strand
TGTGTGTGTGTATGTGTGTGTGTGTGTGTGTGTGTGTGTGTGTTTGAATGAGCAAATGTTGTTTTTTTTTTTATATAACAACAACACAACAAACAACAAAAACGTAAGTACGCGAAGGTTGAACTTCACCCTGCTCGGTCCTTCGTCACCGTCCAACAACAAAATCCAATTATAATTGTAACATTGCTTGCGATAGCACGAAGTAAGGCAATGGTATTCAAACACAGGAAGGGCGACAACCTAACCTTGAAATAACCCTCAATGAAAGGGGTTGTTTAGTGCTTGCTCTTTTTGTTAGCGTTAGTTTTGACACTTTTTGTTGTTGTTGTAAAATGTAAATCTATACTAAACAAATATCAAGTGAGATCACACGTATACAGAGACTAACCAAATTAACTTCAGAATAACTCGTAGTCTGTTATTAGGTTAAACAAATAAATGAAGAAAAAAACAAGTCACGTAAGGCGAAAATACAACATTTAGTCAAGCTCAGTCGAACTCACAGAATGAAACTGAACGCATTGCTTTTTTTCCGCAAGACCGTACACTCGATCGTCGCATCGTCTGTCCACCGCTCGTGGCAAAGGCAGTGAAATTAACAATCCAGAAAAGCGCGGTAGCGATAAAATTGCGCTGAGGAGGATATAGCACGCTTTTCTATATCTCTATTCTTTTTAACTCTCTGAACGTGTTTTTAATCCAAACATATCATATCTATATGTTTTTGGAATCAGGAACGGACAAAGAATAAGATGAAATTGTTTTTAAATCGATTTCGGAAATTTAATTTTAATCATAATTTTTATATTTTTAATTGTCAGAGCTTGTTTTTAATCCGAATATAACATATTTATATGTTTTTGGAATCAGAAAAGGATGAAGAATACGATAAACGTAATTTTGGATCGTTTTATAAAAAACATTTAATTACAATTTTCAGATTTTTAATGACCAAAGTCAAAAATTAATTTTTAAGGCTCCAAGCTGAAATGCAATATCAAAGTCCGGCCTTCGTCGAAGATTGCTTGGCCAAAATTTCAATCCATTTGATTGAAAAATGAGGGTGTGACAGTGCCGTCTCAACTTTTACAAAATGTCGGATATGACGTCGTCAAAGACATTTATCGAAAAAAAGAAAAAAGTCTGGGGATATCATACCCAGGAACTCTCATAAAAAAAATTCATAAAGATCGGTCCAGTAGTTTACTCTGAATCGCTCTACACACACACACACGCACAGACAGACACACACACACACACACACACAGACACACACATGACTAAATGTAAAAAGAAAGAAAGTAAGAAAGAAATACATTTAAAGGGAAAGTTAAAGATAGATAAAGTAGATCTATCTAAACTAATGCTTTCATGTTGTTTATTGCAATTTGAAGAATTTAACAACAGCAGTAAAAGGCTTTCTATTTTCTGTAGACGAAAACTACCCTTTGTTGTGAGTTTATCGTTCATAATGTTTAAAACTTATCTGCAAAACAGAGTTCAGTTGAAGTCTGGTCCTATCAATGTCATTAATCATACGTTTTTTTTAATTTTTAGACACGGGAAAGTCCCATGACACACACAGACACACACACAGACACACAGACACACACACACACACACACACACACAAACACACACACAGACAGACACACACACACACACACACACACACACACACACACACACACACACACACACACACACACACACACACACACACGCTCACACAGCACACACAATTATATTTGAATTCGTATTTGCTCCGTCACCATGCATCCAATAGCTCGAATGTACAACTTGCGAACACCCCTTTAAATGGATGGAAAAGTTAATGGGCTTATTGTCCGTCAGGTCTAAATTGCCTATATATTGGACATGACTTGGTTTATACGATAGTAATTAAATGGATGATGCGCGAAGTATACTTATATACCTTTAAGCTTACAAGACAATCGTCGACCTTACAGTATACGCATCGTATTGTGCAAGCAAACTTTGTTTTGGTAGTTGCAATGGAAGGTCCTTACACAGAAGATACAAGATTAAGAGAGGAGGGTGTCCGACCTTGTTCAAATCATCAACCTAGTGTTCCAACGGACGCTTTAGTTGCCAATGGAAACTTGCAGGAAGAATTCGCCAGAAGAGAAAAACACGTGACAGTTACTGAGGAGAAATTAAGGTATGTCTACCCAGATTTTTCCAACAAATAATACTTATTGGTCATATGAACGTGTGCAAAAACATGTATGTCCATCACCAATCAGCGCTGCTTTCTCGGAAAAAAAAAATAATTTCAGAGTGTTTGATTTTATTTTAAAAAGATCGTCCGTGTACATGTGCACATGAGTCTTGGTAGTCTTCTGTGATGTTACATTGTTTCGTTATATTTTTATATTTAGTCAAGTTTTGACTAAATATTTTAACATCGAGGGGGAATCGAAACGAGGGTCGTGGTGTATGTGCGTGTGTGTGTGTGTCTGTGTGTGTGTGTGTAGAGCGATTCAGACTAAACTACTGGACTGATCTTTATGAAATTTGACATGAGAGTTCCTGGGTATGAAATCCCCGAATGTTTTTTTCATTTTTTTGATAAATGTCTTTGATGACGTCATATCCGGCTTTTCGTGAAAGTTGAGGCGGCACTGTCACGCCCTCATTTTTCAACCAAATTGGTTGAAATTTTGGTCAAGTAATCTTCGACGAAGCCCGGACTTCGGTATTGCATTTCAGCTTGGTGGCTTAAAAATTAATTAATGACTTTGGTCATTAAAAATCGGAAAATTGTAAAAAAAAATAAAAATTTATAAAACGATCCAAATTTACGTTTATCTTATTTTCCATCATTTGCTGATTCCAAAAACATATAAATATGTTATATTCCGATTAAAAACAAGCTCTGAAAATTAAATATATAAAAATTATTATCAAAATTAAATTGTCCAAATCAATTTAAAAACACTTTCATCTTATTCCTTGTCGGTTCCTGATTCCAAAAACATATAGATATGATATGTTTGGATTAAAAACACGCTCAGAAAGTTAAAACAAAGAGAGGTACAGAAAAGCGTGCTATCCTTCTTAGCGCAACTACTACCCCGCTCTTCTTGTCAATTTCCATGAGCGGTGGACTGACGATGCTACGAGTATACGGTCTTGCTGAAAAATGGCATTGCGTTCTGTGAGTTCGACAGCTACTTGACTAAATATTGTATTTTCGCCTTACGCGACTTGTTAGTTTTGTCATTGACTCAATAATATAAGCAATGACATTAAGAATTAGTTTTACAAAAACAAAATATCAACAAGACCAGGCAAATGTTATGCAAAGTGGAAAACTGCATACAGAAAGAATGACAATACACGTTTTCGGAAACAACTCTGCCCAGATTTGTAAGCGGTGTGGTAGAGTAAGAGCCCTTTTTACTTGAACATTTTTTCAAAACGAGACGAAACAAGTACCACGCTTCCGATCTGCTTCATCCTGCCATCGGGACGAAGAACTAACTCTGATGTGTATGTTATGCAGCATGGGCTAAGTTATTATATCCTTTTCTTTCGAAAATATGCACATCGGAGCCAGTTTTTGCCGCCGATGGATTACTGATCACTCGAAGTGTTCGCTAAGCATGTGTGTTTTCATAAACTCACGTGACCTCAAGCAAAAACCCACGTGACGTCAAGCCAAACCCACGTGACCTCAAGCCAAACACGTTGTGAACAATCTTTACGGGCCACCGATCATTGCCGCAACAAATCGTGAACTCCGAAGAACTCGTGAACGCTGATTTTCGAAAGAAAGGGGCAGCATATTGAGCACTTGCTGCACAACACACACATCAGAGTTAGTTTTTTGGGTCCCAGTCAGTCGCAGGTTAGCGGCACGGTGGCCTAGTGGTAAGGCGTCCGTCCCGTGATCGGGAGGTCGTGGGTTCGAACCCCTGCCGGGTCGTACCTAAGACTTTAAAATTGGCAATCTAGTGGCTGCTCCGCCTGGCGTCTGGCATTATGGAGTTAGTGCTAGGACTGGTTGGTCCGGTGTCAGAATAATGTGACTGGGTGAGACATGAAGCCTGTGCTGCGACTTGTGTCTTGTGTGTGGCGCACGTTATATGTCAAAGCAGCACCGCCCTGATATGGCCCTTCGTGGTCGGCTGGGCGTTAAGCAAACAAACAAACAAACAAAAGTCGCAGGTTTAAGCCGATCAGAAGCGTGCTATTTGCTTCACAACACACACATCAGAGTTAGTTTTTTGATTCCCAGTCAGTCGCAGGTTTAAGCCGACCAGAAGCGTGCTATTTGCTTCACAACACACACATCAGAGTTAGTTTTTTGGGTCCCAGTCAGTCGCAGGTTTAAGCCGATCAGAAGCGTGGTATTTGCTTTACAACACACACATCAGAGTTAGTGTTTTGGGTCCCAGTCAGTCGCAGGTTTAAGCCGATCAGAAGCGTGGTATTTGCTTCACAACACACACATCAGAGTTAGTTTTTTGGGTCCCAGTCAGTCGCAGGTTTAAGCCAATCAGAAGCGTGGTATTTGCTTCGCCTGGTTATGAACTGCTTGACCCCGCAAAAGGGGCTGTTACTCTACCATACCACTGAAGATCCTGACAGAGTTATTCCTGAACATCGATCGTCTATTAAAAACAGGAAACAGTATACAGAATTACCAAACTGACAACAGTTTCACTCCATATAACCACAACGAACTTGGCTTTCGTATTATAACCTCTGTGACCTTGACCATCATTATTCTTTCAGCCAGACCTCAGTTCAAACTCAAAAACGCCCGAGGAATGGAGCGACGTTCACAAGAAAGGTTCATCACTTTCTTGTGTTTCTGGCATGTTGCCTAGCAACCTTCACATCCATGGGAACGGCCTTCGGCATGGGGTCAGTGTATCTCGATGTCGTGGAGTCGTACCAGACGACACGACCGCTCGCAGCTATAGTTCTGTCTCTGGCGTCTGGCATGGGGTTCGGAGCAGGTACGTGTGCTTATTTTCTTCGAAGCCTTTTTTTTTCGCTTCGTCTAAAGCCAAACGTTTCATAAACTAGCCTTTCTAGGTTTTTGTTGTACATTTTCTGTTTACACATTTAGATGTTTGGTTAACCTGTTTATATACTTATTGTATAATGAAAGGAATAATCTATTCATTGTTTTAAATTCTAGAGTTTTGTATCTATTTTGGACAGGAATTATCACGGGTCCCGTGATTGGTCACGTGGGAGGGGCGACAACTATGGTGGCTGGCAGCTTGCTGTGCTGTGTTGGATGTATTGGAAGCAGCCTCGCCCCCAACATCTACGTCGTCATCGTCTGCTTCGGTGCCATCACAGGTAATCTGCCTGCAATTGCTAATGTTACCACTTCATTGCCATCATCATCTTCGTTGTCATCGTCATGGTCGTCGTCGTCATCATTTCCATCAGCAGCAGCGTCAATGATGCCATTGTCACCAGCATTATAATACTCGTTGTCGTCGTTGTCATCATCATGGTCATCGTCACAATCGTCGTCGTCATCATCATCATCATCATCATCTTCATCATCATCACCATCATCATCATCAGCAGCAGCAGCAGCAGCAGCAGCAGCAGCAGCAGTAGAAGCAGCAGCAGCAGCAGCAGCAGCAGCAGCAGCTGCAGCAGCAGCAGCAGCAGCAGCAGCAGCAGCAGCAGCAGTAGAAGCAGCAGCAGCAGCAGCATCACCGTCATCGTCAACGTCATCATCATTGTCGTCGTCGTCATCATCATCATCATCATCATCATCATCATCCATCATCATCCTCATCATCATCATCATTCGTCGCGATATAACCTTCGTGGTTGAAAACGACGTTAAACACCAAATAAAGAAAGAATCATCATCATCATCATCATTGTAGACGCACACTATCATCAACCCCACAATCGCTTTCATCTGTTGCCCCCGTGCACTTTCAGTCTCAACGGGAATAATTATGGTAGTTTCTTTGTCTGTTTATTTGATCCTCCATTGTCCTGTTCCGTTTGTCAGTTTGTCTTGCAGTTTGTGTTAGTTAACATCATGGTTACACATACGCTTACCAGAGTAGGCTGCGACTATCAATGCATCGTTGATGTCACTCAGCATTACTGTCAAGGTTTCAATTAAAAACAGTCTGACTCCCCACACCTACCTCGTGAGTATTTTGAAGGCAACTGCGTTGTTATCAACGGCTATTTCAAAGCCATTGCGTTGCGAATAAAAATTACATATTCTTAGCAACCTTTACCTAGTCGTGTCCAAGATATCTGATATCTGATCCTTTCATTTATTTCCAGATCTGCATTTCAAAAACTGCCTTTTTTTTCTCTCTCTAGAATGCAAGGCTGTGATTACAAGTAGCGTCATTCAGCGTAAATATACAGATAATTCGAACAATAACAATAACGACAAGTGTGTGACAATAACAGATAAAACAAGTCGCGTGAGGCGAAAATACAACATTTAGTCAGGGACCTATATAGTCAAGTAGCTGTCGAACTCACAGAATGAAACTGAACGCAATGCAACGAAGGAAGACCGTATACTCGTAGCATCGTCAGTCCACCGCTCACGGCAAAGGCAGTAAAATTGACAAGAAGAGCGGGGTAGTAGTTGCGCTGAGAACGATAGCACGCTTTTCTGTACCTCTCTTTGTTTTAACTTCCTGAGCGTGTTTTTAATCCAAACATATCATATCTATATGATTTTGGAATCAGGAACCAACAAGGAATAAGATGAAATAGTTTTTAATTTGATTTGGAAAACTTAATTTTGATAATAATATTTATATATTTAATTTTCAGAGCTTGTTTTTAATCCAAATATAACATATTTATATGTTTTTGGAATCAGCAAATGATGGAGAATAAGATGAACGTACATTTGGATCGTTTTATAAAAAACAATTTTTTTTTTACAATTTTCAGATTTTTAATGACCAAAGTCATTAATTAATTTTTAAGCCACCACGCTGAAATGCAATACCAAAGTCCGGGCTTTGTCGAAGATTACTTGACCAAAATTTCAACCAATTTAGTTGAAAAATGAGGGCGTGACAGTGCCGCCTCAACTTTCACGAAAAGGCGGATATGACGTCATCAAAGACATTTATCAAAAAAATGAAAAAAACGTATGGGGATATCATACCCAGGAACTCTCATGTCAAATTTCATAAAGATCGGTCCAGTAGTTTAGTCTGAATCGCTCTACACACACACACACACACATACACGCACGCACATACACCACGACCCTCGTCTCGATTCCCCCCTCTACGTTAAAACATTTAGTCAAAACTTGACTAAATGTAAACAAGTCGCGTAAGGCGAAAATACAATATTTAGTCAAGTAGCTGTCGAACTCACAGAATGAAACTGAACGCAACGCAACGCAGCAAGACCGTATAGTCGTAGCATCGTCACTCCACCGCCCGTGGCAAAGGCAGTGCCCGTGGAATTGACAAGAAGAGCGGGGTATTCGTTGCGCTGAGAAGGATAGCACGCTTTTCTGTACCTCTCTTCGTTTTAACTTTCTGAGCGTGTTTTTAATCCAAACATATCATATCTATATATTTTTGGAATCAGGAACCGACAAGGAATAAGATGAAAGTGTTTTTAAATTGATTTCGAAAAAAAAATTTGATAATAATTTTTATATATTTAATTTTCAGAGCTTGTTTTTAATCCAAACATAACATATTCATATGTTTTTGGAATCAGCAAATGATGGAGAATAAGATAAACGTAAATTTGGATCGTTTGATAAAAAACAATTTTTTTTTACAATTTTCAGATTTTTAATGACCAAAGTCATTAATTAATTTTTAAACCACCACGCTGAAATGCAATACCAAAGTCCGGGCTTTGTCGAAGATTACTTGACCAAAATTTCAACCAATTTGATTCAAAAATGAGGGTGTGACAGTGCCGCCTCAACTTTTACAAAAAGGCGGATATGACGTCATCAAAGACATTTATCAAAAAAATGAAAAAAACGTATGGGGATATCATACCCAGGAACTCTCATGTCAAATTTCATAAAGATCGGTCCAGTAGTTTAGTCTGAATCGCTCTACACACACACACACACACACAGACACACACACGCACATACACCACGACCCTCGTCTCGATTCCCCCCTCTACGTTAAAACATTTAGTCAAAACTTGACTAAATGTAAACAAGTCGCGTAAGGCGAAAATACAATATTTAGTCAAGTAGCTGTCGAACTCACAGAATGAAACTGAACGCAACGCAACGCAGCAAGACCGTATACTCGTAGCATCGTCACTCCACCGCCCGTGGCAAAGGCAGTGCCCGTGGAATTGACAAGAAGAGCGGGGTATTCGTTGCGCTGAGAAGGATAGCACGCTTTTCTGTACCTCTCTTCGTTTTAACTTTCTGAGCGTGTTTTTAATCCAAACATATCATATCTATATATTTTTGGAATCAGGAACCGACAAGGAATAAGATGAAAGTGTTTTTAAATTGATTTCGAAAAAAAAATTTGATAATAATTTTTATATATTTAATTTTCAGAGCTTGTTTTTAATCCGAATATAACATATTTATATGTTTTTGGAATCAGCAAATGATGGAGAATAAGATAAACGTAAATTTGGATCGTTTTATAAATTTTTTATTTTTTTTTACAATTTTCAGATTTTTAATGACCAAAGTCATTAATTAATTTTTAAGCCACCAAGCTGAAATGCAATACCGAAGTCCGGGCTTCGTCGAAGATTACTTGACCAAAATTTCAACCAATTTGGTTGAAAAATGAGGGCGTGACAGTGCCGCCTCAACTTTCACGAAAAGCCGGATATGACGTCATCAAAGACATTTATCAAAAAAATGAAAAAAATATTCGGGGATTTCATACCCAGGAACTCTCATGTCAAATTTCATAAAGATCGGTCCAGTAGTTTAGTCTGAATCGCTCTACACACACACACACACACGCACACACGCACGCACACACACACGCACGCACACACGCACATACACCACGACCCTCGTTTCGATTCCCCCTCGATGTTAAAATATTTAGTCAAAACTTGACTAAATATAAAAAGAAGCGACGCGCGTAGACTGTATTAGCAGACTACTGTTCCTTGTACAGTCAAGTTTTGACTAAATGTTAAACATAGACGGGGTATCGAGACGAGGTTGGTGATGTATGTGTACGTGTACGCGTGTGTATGTGTATGTGCATGTGTTTGTGTGTGCATGTGTTTGTGTGTCTGTCTGTGTCTGTGTGTCTGTGTCTGTGCGTGTATGTGCGTGTGTGTATGTGTGTGTGTGTGTGTGTGTGTGTGTGTGTGTGTGTGTGTGTGTGTGTGTGTGTTCTGCTCAGAAACTACAAAAAAAGTTAATTAGTTCGCTCATTAAAGTTGTCATTAAAATTGAATTTTTACTTATCAGACAAATGTTTGCATTGTATTTCTCGTCTTCTGAATTAAAAAAGAAAAAGAATAGATGTGTTATGTTTCCTTAAGTATATACTATGTTCGCATACTTCGTGACCCTTCTCGGTCTTCGGGTATGGTTAGCCGTGACTATCTAAATGTAGTCTCCGCGATGGCTGGTTTTTGATGTTCATCTGTAAGTTTGATGCCGGCAGATTGACTAAATGTTTCCACTGTATATCGCTTTACGCGACTTGGTCATGTTTTCTTCTTCAGGGCTAGGCGTATCCTGCTGCTACCTCTCAGCGGCAGTGATCGCAGGGACGAGTTTCCAGGAGAACAGCAAGGTGGTGCTCCCCATGGTTTCCATGAGCGGCGGGGTGGGTATGACCGTATTCCCTTACATGCTGCGCTGGCTGGTGGATGAATTCACCTTGAAGGGCATGTTCCTCATCCTGGCTGGTGTTTCCTTGAACTCTGTCCTCTTCGGCGTTGTGCTGAAGGTGTTCGAGGCTAGCAGAGACCCAGCCCCTGGAGAAGACGATCTTGAAGTAGATGTCGAAGCGGTACCAGTTCGAGAAATGCGAAAAGGCAAAGAGTCTTGGAGTGAGACGAGCATGCATGCTAAAGGGGAACATACTCTTGTGAAATCGGAAAGTAAGAAAAGCATCTGCAACGAGGAGAAAAATGACACCATGAAATTAGAGAGCACGGAAAACATCGGCAATGAAAGGACAGGGACTGTAATGAAGTCAGACAGGGGTGATAGTATCTCAGACACACAAAACGCCACTGTAAAGAAGAGCATCTGTGGTGACATAAACGGGAAGGCCAGGAATTTAATCAGTAATGAAAGTATCCCTGATACAGCAAACATGATGGAAATAGAGCCATATGAACTGGACAATGTCTTCATTCAAGCAACATGTAAGAAACCGAAGAAGGAAAAGAACATCGAGCCTGATGAAAACGAGGAAACATCAGATGTAGGAAACGTCGTGGATGAGGGGGACATCTCAGAAGAACATTTCCATGACGATAAAAACGAAACACGAAGACAAGCGGAAAACGGTAGTGCAAGTCACACAAGACAGAACGGAATGGTCACCGAAAGAAGAAGTGAACAGGAAAGAAAGGAGGTTCCATACAACGAACATGGTCAGAATAAGGACATGATGTTGGAGACTTTGTCAAGACGGGGACACAGCAATGTCAGCTTTGAGAACGACGTTGATGACATGGAGACTGCTCTTCATATGGATGAATGGAACAGACGTCAAGAACCCAGGGGTATGATCAAAGAATCGTCTGCTGTCAGTCTATCAAAGAAAGTACAGATTTCAAGGTAGGGTTTTCTCTGTTCCTCTTCTTCTTACACTTGTGTTGACAACACTTGCAGCTACTGTACTTGTTGCTGTTGTTGTTATTGGTGGTGGTGTTGGTGTTGGTGTTGGTGTTGTTGTTGTTGTTGGCGGTGGTGGTGGCGGTGGTGGTGTTGTTGTTGTTGTTGGTGGTGGTGGTGTTGTTGTTGGTGGTGGTGGTGGTGGTGGTGGTGTTGTTGTTTGTCTCAGATCTGGCTAGAGTTGGACATGGGAAAAGACCATCTCTTCTCTTGGACACACACCAACAATGAAGGGCCTGCCTGCTCGCTCTGCAGAATGGGTATTTTTTTCACAAATACATTTATTAGCAGACTGTTTGTTTGTTTGTTTGTTTGTTTGTTTGCTTAACGCCCAGCCGACCACGAAGGGCCATATCAGGGCGGTGCTGCTTTGACATATAACGTGCGACACACACAAGACAGAAGTCGCAGCACAGGCTTCATGTCTCACCCAGTCACATTATTCTGACACCGGACCAACCGGTCCTAGCACTAACCCTATAATGCCAGACGCCAGGCGGAGCAGCCACTAGATTGCCAATTTTAAAGTCTTAGGTATGACCCGGCCGGGGTTCGAACCCACGACCTCCCGATCACGGGGCGGACGCCTTACCACTAGGCCAACCGTGCCGGTTTAGCAGACTGCATTAGCTTCACGTTTATAAAGTTAATCGAGCAAACAGATGATCGCTGTACATTACTTCATGTTTAGGAAACTAATTCAGCAAAACCTTCTCACTCTGCATTGCAAGCAGTCCGGATGTTTGGTTTTGACGTGTGTCAATGATCCTGATGAAGCCGCCTGGCCAGATCTCCCATGAAAGCCAGACTAGAACGTGACTGTTACTTGGATACGTCTTAATTTTGCATTTGAGGGGCCTTATTCTACATGTACAACAATATTCTGAAGATGTTGTGTATTTTCAGTCCAGCAGATGATACACAACGCAACAACACAGAGACGGACGACGTAACGCAACGACGACGTTCAACGGCCGCTGGTCGGAGAAGATCTTCAGTGTATGAAGCGCTCCAGGTGGGCCTCTTTCACAACACGCGCTGGGTTCTCGTCACCATTGCTACTTACTCCCGCTTCCTGTCCTTCAACCTACCAGGTGAGTGCAGTGTTCATCGTCACTTCTACTTATAAATCCAATGTAACCGGAAGCCGATAACCAGAAGGTAACAACATTGTGTGTATGTGGTTATTCTGACCATGAAACATATTTTAAGTTATTGAGACATCCCAGTGCACTAAGGGATTTATAGAGCAAATCGAGAAAATTCATTATTGAACGAAGCGCATAGCGCTGAGTTCAATAATTATTTTCGAGATTTGCTCTATAAATCCCTTAGTGCACTGGGATTGTTTCAATAACGATATTGTCAGTACCGCCAGAGAAAAAAGAAGATTCAAAACGCACACTTTGCTACGCGCATTTGGATAGGCGTAACTGTGTGGTCAGGTCGTATACGTCCAGTATGATCTACTTTTATGTGGGCTGTCTGAAGTGTGTCGTGCGTTCGTCACACGCAAACTCTTGTTTTAATTTCTGTTGGTAAATTCCAGTGTAGCGTTAAGCTAAAAAGTGATGATCTTTCATAGAGACCTCATTTTAACTCGGAGAAAGGACTATGCTCTTAATTATTTGCGATTCGAAACCTTCATCGAGCTTCGACAGACTTGACTGTGCAGAGTTTTGCCCCTTGCCAAGGTCGACGGAAAGCACATTTTCAAAATAAATGATTCTCGTGTGGTCATCTTCACTCATCGGGGAGTCTGGTACTAAATATGAACGGTAAGAATGCTCTGAACCCTACACGTATTATATACCCATCGTTTTATCGTTCACATTTGCCCAACATGTTAATTTGCTGAACGGGATTTATGTCGTCTGCTAGTGCTACGCACTGCACTGAGTCTCATTTCAAAAACAAAAATTGCTCGTCTCGTTGCACTGAGTCTGCAAGCACGAGGCAGGCTGGTCTTATATATATGGTAAGAACGTTCTAAACCCTACACGTTTTCGATTCCGATTCTTCTTGCCTTGAAATAATAATTCGGAAACCATTCATTTACTGAACAGATGCAGTCGTATATCAGTGTAGTCTGCTACGCCGGCCGGTGCTGATCTAGCTGCTAGTCTACGTTATCGAAATAACACTTGTGTTTTCTGTTAGCTGCTGGGATTTGTATACTAACTCATCATTTTGGCAATGTGGATAATAAGCTACATGCCACTAACATGGCATAATTATGAGAGGAATCTTCGCAAGTCGAAACTGAAAAATTAGACACAGCAGGTTCTATTTTTAGATTAGTGGCAACTGTAGGCGGCACAGGCGCATGCAATCTGTCAGAAAAAAACCCACTTCTGCTTTTAATTAAAAAGCAGGAAATTTATGGTCATAATCATTGGTATTGTGGAGAATATAAGCTACATGTCATTAATTAATTCTGAGGATGAGAGTACAGTCTTGCTTTGGCAAAGGGTGTAAGAATACGCTCTGTGAAAAAGTTAGCGCACTCCAAGAGTGCGCTAACAGATTTAGTGCATCGCCATTAGCCAATCAACTGGTTCACATCAGTCATGTGACACCAGTACTTACTGACAATTCTTGTTATTCAAATCCATGCTGAAATAAGTGCTATGCCTTTCTTGTTGTTGTAATTGCTATTTTCAATCATATTCCTCATCCTCATGCCCCAAGGGGGCTCCCTGTGATTAGCTGAATAAAACATGAAAAAAACCTTGACAGCCGATGTCGACTTGTTCACCTTTGACAACTCTGTGATAACTCTGTGATAGCAAAAATCGTTGAATCTTTTTTCAATCAAACCTTTTCTGACAAATGTTTTTTTTTGTTTTGTTTATTTGAGGATGAAAGTCGCTTGTTCATTTCAGTGCTTGTTATTCTCTCAGGTGCCAGGAGAAAGGTTCCGTATAACTCTCGCTTACTCCATTGCACATGTCGTATGTATATAGAGCGCTTACTACCCTGTGTTATTTGATGTTTGTTTGTTTGTTTGTCTGTTTGTTTGTTTGTTTGTTCGTTTGCTTAACGCCCAGCCGACCACGAAGGGCCATATCAGGGTGGTGCTGCTTTGACAGAATATAACGTGCGCCACACACAAGACAGAAGTCGCAGCACAGGCTTCATGTCTCACCCAGTCACATTACTCTGACACCGGACCAACCAGTCCTAGCACTAACCCCATAATGCCAGACGTCAGGCGGAGTAGCCACTAGATTGCCAATTTTAAAGTCTTAGGTATGACCCGGCCGGGGTTCGAACCCACGACCTCCCGATCACGGGGCGGACGCCTTACCACTAGGCCAACCGTGCCGGTTTATTTGATGTTTATTTGTTTGTTTTACAAATTATTGTGATAATTTATCCCAAGACTAATCTTCATTTGTCTTTTTTACATTCTTTCCCCTCAGGGATCTTTCTCACTGACATCGGCAGGGAGAGAGGGCTGAGCGTGGAGCAAGGGACACACCTGCTGGTGATTCTGTACTGCTCCAACGTTGCTGGGCGAGGGTTGATAGGGCTGATACTTTACATCCGTCACTTCTCTTCTCTTGGCCTCCTGGGCGCCACGACTCTTATTGCAGGGTTAGCTGCCTATGGCTTCACACTGCTCGACTACTATGAAGTTGGTGAGATTGTGTGTGTGTGTGTGTGTGTGTGTGTGTGTGTGTCTGTGTGTCTGTGTGTCTGTGTGTCTGTGTGTGTTCAGTGTGTTTGTGTGTGTGTGTGTGTTTGGATGGATTGGATGGATTGGATTGGATAAGATTTACAGTCCAGTGAGGTTACCCTCATGGAAATTCGGGCTGCTTTCTCCCCGCATGCGTGTATTCATGTTTCCTGAGACTTAATGCCGTGTGAGATGGAATTTTTTTTGTGCATACTTTATTCCAGGTCCCACGGGTATTTGATGGACATTTTTTTATCTATGCCTATACAATTTTGCCAGAAAAGACCCTTTTGTCAATCGTGGGATCGTTAACGTGCACACCCCAATGTAGTGTACACGAAGGGACCTCGGTTTTTCGTCTCATCCGAAAGACTAGCACTTGAACCCACCACCTAGGTTAGGAAAGGGGGGGAGTGTTCAGTGTGTTTGTGTATATGTGTGTGTGAGTGTGTGTTCAGTGTGTGTGTGTTCAGTGTGTGTGTGTATGTGTGTGTGTGTGTGTTCAGTGTGTGTGTGTGTGTGTGTGTGTGTGTGTGTTCAGTGTGTGTGTGTGTGTGTGTGTGTGCGTGTGTGTGTGTGCGTGCGTGCGTGTGATTGTAAAGCATCATATTTAAAAGACAAAATGAAGGTGAAGGTCGCAATGGCGGTTGGTTGAACGGAGCTCGATGACTGTGAGGATTTTCGTTAAACTACAGTGCAAGGGAAGCAGTATGGACTCTGATATTGTGCACATCTAAACGTTCTACACTTGTGGTCAATTCTCAGTGACTTTTGACGTGATGCAAGTGAGTGTTCTTTGTCTAAAATCGAATTGAAGTTTAACTGATTCGGGTCAAGAATGAACTGTCATGTTCAGATTAGATATTGCTCGTGCAATGTAACAGACCACTGCACGCTTCACGCTTTTCATTGACAACAGTGTGGCCTACTGACCTATTGACCAATTGCTAAACAACATTCACGCTCGTACGTGTCACGGAGTCACGGTTTTCAGTCGCCAGCTGTGGACAATACCCTTGCAACACTCTTGCAGTGTCACAGTGGCGTCTGCTGTTAACATTTTCTTTTGAAAACATTACCTGAATATCTGTACGATCCTTCTCTATGTCGACACCGGACCGCGACCGCGAGACAGCCAAACGACCTGCTGTATCTCCTCTATCTGACGACGGCGAGGCAAAGCGACCTTGTGATAGCTTCATGTCTGATTCAGACCCAGAAACCACAATCATTAACCCTACGTACTTGAACAGCACTGCGTTGGACGCCCCCATACAACCACCAGATATGTCCAACCTAAAAGAACAGCTCAAGAATGCACTTATTGATCCGGAACTGATAGAACTCTTATCCAAGGCCCTGGCGGTTGAGGTCAGGAAGGAGATAGCCGACCTCCGGGTCATATTAGCGGCCAAGGACAAGGAGATCATTCAGCTGAGGGAGCAGTTCGACGACCTCGAGCAGTATAGCCGACGTAACTGCATTAGGATCAGTCCAATCCCTGAGCTCGAGTCCGAGAATACAGACAACATCGTCAAGATTGTGGCGAAAAGCATTGGAGTCGACCTGAAGGACGTGGACATCGACCGGAGTCACCGCGTCGGGAGGAAACCTGCCCCTGGCCAGCCCTCCCAGCGCCCCATCATCGTCAAGCTGACGTCTTACCGCAGCAAGGTGACCCTGATGATGGCCCGGAGGAACCTGCGCGACGTGGACTCCAGCAAGCTCTTCCCAGACGCCAGCTGGCCCGCGCTCCCTTCCCGCGACGCCAGGGGGGCCCGAGGCGCGCCGAAGATCTTCATCAACGATGATCTTACCAAGACGCGCGCCGCCGTGGCCAGTAAAGCTCGCCAGTTGAAAGTGAGCAAGTCGCTGGACGACACTTGGTGCAGAGACGGAGTCGTCTTTGTGAAGAAACACAACACAGTAAACCGCATCACAACCATGCGCGAACTGGAAGCCTTGGTGTAGTGCCAGCCTTTGTGCCAGTCCTCTCCTTCACTAACTGTACGGTCACGTCACAATTCATCTAAGTGAGTGTGTGTGTGTGTGTGTGTGTGTGTGTGTATGTGTGTATGTGTGTGTGTGTGTGTGCGCGTGTGTGCGTATGTGCGTGCGCGTGTATGCGTGTGTGTGTGAGTGTGTGTGCAGGGAAATGAAGAATACAACACATAAAGAGACAAATACTGAACTTTAGGTCGCATATTTTTTTTCTAGGTGAACATCTTGCCACAATCAGATCATTTCTCATAGTCAACGTGCATGTGCCTATGAATCATACCTGTAACCCCTCCCCCACTGCCCTCACCTGCCCAGGTCAGTGTAAGAGCGTGCATTCTCCACTCTGACCACGCGTTAGTACGTGCCACTGTGCCAAGAAACTGAACTGACACCAGTCTTGCTTTATGGTATATGCGCACTCCAGACATCGGAACTGATGATACAGTATGTGTACGTGCGCTGTGTGCGAGCGGATACGTGTGTGTGTTTGTGAGGGTGTGTGAGTGCCAGCGTGTGTACGTTTGTGTGTGTTTGTGAGGGTGGAGTGTGTGTGCGCGCACGCGCGTGTTGTGTGCGAGTGTGTGTGCGTGTGTGTGTGTGTGTGTGTGTGTGCGAATGAGTGTGTATGTGCATGATGTGAACGACCGGGGACACCCGTCGTGTTTCGACGCATGCCTGTGTGCGAATCTCTTCATTGCTTTCAATACTTAGATTCGACTTTGCCGTGTCAATGCACTGTTAACATGTAATGTATCCAAAGCTTTGCCAACATCGTTGTAATACAAGTATATATAGTCTTATAGTGAATGCATGTACTTTTGTTTATATGTCTTCACCCCTGTCATGCTCGCTTCGATTTATCTTCTCATTTTTCATGATCGTACAGGCTACATCAACTAAACTTACTTACACCACGTCGTCCAACTCTTGTGTTCATAATTTAATACTCAAATGTACATAGCTGTGCCAAATTCAATGCTACTCATAATTCACCCTGCTGTATAACACATGCAATATTGTGTATTTGACGTAGAATGTCTTCACAGCCATTCGTGTGACCTATTCACTTACCTGATAATTCTATCACCATCGTATCCATTTACTCTACTTTGTCTGAAAACCGACTTATTCTTTATTCTTTCCTCTTCTCCTTCTTAATTGTGTTCTGTATAAAGTCATAAGTTGTCCTGTGATCGTACTTCATTGTTGCTGTTCTCCTTTCTGTTGGTTCTTTGCGAGTTTTCTTTATTGTTTATATTTACTTCTTTTCTTGTTTTTCTTTTAAAGTTGCTTTTTCACATAGACATATCGCTCTGTTCCAATTCATACACTGAACGTAATCCTAAAAATGTCATTCCTACTTAGAACTTCGATATTTCTGCTCTGTTCACTCAACTGTCCTCTTTCTCCTTTCCTGATAGAGACATTTCCTTCTCCGTCCAAGAGTGTGCTTCTTCCGAGAGACCAGTGTAAACGATCGCCACCGCTTCTGGCCCCGTCTCCTTTTGTGTTCCTTAGCGAAACTGTGACATAATGTTTGTATCACTAGCTTGTTACAGGGCCAGAATCGGGGGTTATCACTCAATAGCGGTCGGCCTGTCCAATAGAAAATTGGACTTTTTGAATATTTCAAATATTCACTCTTTTCTCGCATTACTTTTTATGGGCAAAGAAGGCTGTCCTCTTGCGTTGTTACTCCATTGTTTATCTAACCAAACATTCTTTAAATCGCATCTACTCGGTCGAAAGGCAGCCCCATCCAAGAATGTGACACAACAAGCCGAATCTATTAAACCACGTAATCAACTTACCCACATTGCACCAGTTAGCGTATCCCTTTCCTATATAATACTTATTAACCTTGCCAGCTATCTGATCTGCCTTGCTGGCGACATTCACCCGAACCCTGGACCGCCACGAACTAAGAAACCTAGCGAGCTATCTGTTATACACATAAATGCTAGAAGTATCAGAAACAAATTAGATATAATAGAAACAGAGACTAGTACCCACGATATTATAACGATCTCAGAGACATGGCTTTCGGAGACCACTTCTAACTACGACATTCATCTTAACGGTTATCACCCCCCAATTCGTAAAGACAGACCTAACGACCCCCACGGCGGGGTAGCAGTATACGTGAAAAACAGTCTTGTGTGCAAACCAAGGCATGACCTTCTGATCCCCCAGCTTGAGGCCGTATGGGTTGAAACTAGATTAAACCAGGATACGCTGTTAATAGGTACATTTTATAGGCCGCCTAACTCTAATGTAGAATACTGGAAACTCATCGATCAGTCAATTAAAAATGTCGCCGCTTCAGAGCATATGTTTATTATTCTTGGTGATTTCAATTCAGATTTTACAAACAACCCGTCGCAGCATCTTCTTGATATTATCACTTTAAACAGTCTACAACAACTAGTTACACTTCCGACCCGCGTTACAGAAACAACATCGTCATGCATTGACCTTATTCTTACCTCGAGTGTAGACATCGTGCAAAGCATTAACGTTCTACCCCCTATTTGCAGCGACCATTCTGTGCCATGTGCGACAATCAAGAAACACATACATAAAACTCCTGCATCTAAAAGAACAATATTTAACTATTCCAAATTAAACAAAGAAAAATTCCTTATCGAATTGAGGAAAACCGACTGGATGAACATTGCAACGCTACACACTGTCAACGAAGCTGCCAGGTCATTTTCCGAAAAGCTGTTAAGTGTCGCAAGACTATGCATGCCAGTAAAGACAATAACTGTTCGCGATCAAGACGCACCATGGATGACAGAGGAAATTATAAAACTACGCGACAAAAAAAGATCAGTTCATGATACAGCAGTGCGACTAAACACACCTGAGGCCTGGGAACACTTTCGTATGACTCGCAATAATTATACTGACACAATTCGTAATCGGAAATTAGAATATATAAAAGAATTAGACAAAAAAGTATCCAGTGGAGATAACTTTGGCACTAAAAATTGGTGGAAACTAGTTAAATCATTCTTATCAAAGAAAGGATCAAACCCCAATGAAATTCCTCCTTTGACGTCAAACGGAACAACCTACTATACTAACCTAGAAAAAGCAAACTTGTTCAACGACTTCTTTATCCAACAGTCCATTGTCGAAGACGATATGTCAGACATTCCTGAAGTACCAAGGCTTCCTTGCAGAATAAACAATCTCACACTTTCAGTCGAAGAAGTTAAAAATACGATTAACAAACTAGACAAAACAAAAGCAGTCGGTCCAGACGAAATCCACAATCGAATTTTAATTGAGAGCTGCGAAGTGATTTGTGACAGCCTAACTGCACTGTTTAATCGGTCTTTACATGAAGGACTTTTTCCGTCAGTTTGGAAAATAGCCCACGTTTCACCAGTTCATAAAAAGGGGAACAAAGATACATGTAGTAATTATCGTCCAATCTCCCTCCTAAGCTGTGTTGGCAAAACACTAGAGAAATGTATACAAATTCATGTCTTTGACTACTCAACACAAAACAATATCATTACAGAGTCGCAGTCCGGTTTCATCCCTGGAGACTCAACTGTTTACCAGCTTCTTACAATATACAATGACATATGCAAATCACTCGATAATAGAATAACTACCCAAGCAATCTTCTTTGATATATCCAAAGCATTCGATAGAGTTTGGCACCGGGGCTTATTGCATAAACTCGAAGCCGCTGGAATTAATGGGCCATTATTAAACTGGTTTACAGACTACCTAACAGATCGAAAGCAAGCAGTTGTATTAAAAGGCAGTAAATCAACTTATCTTCCAGTAGTAGCGGGAGTTCCTCAAGGTTCAGTGCTTGGACCCTTACTCTTCCTAATTTATGTAAACGACATTGTACGTGATATAGAATCTACGATTAAGCTTTTTGCTGACGACACTAGCATGTACTTGTCTTTAGCCAATCACAACATCCGTGCCGAAATTTTAAACTCAGATCTTGAAAAAATTGTAAATTGGGCAGAAACATGGAAGGTAGCATTTAACCATGCAAAAACTGAATTGGTGAACTTTTGTACACAAAGAACCCCTGATATCGCAGATCTAAACTTTGGCAATACCATCCTTGAAAGTTCCCAAAATCACAAACACTTAGGAATAATAATACAAAACAACTGTAAATGGGATGAACATATAAAATCTCTTGTTGCAAAGTGCAGAACTCTCGTAGCTTGCTTGCGTACATACAAATATAGACTGAGCCGAAAATCATTGGAAATTATGTATAAATCCTTCATTCTACCACACTTTGATTATTGCGACATAATATGGGACAATTGTAGCAAAACCCTAACAGATGAACTCGAACAGTTAAACCTAGACGCAATACGAACAATCATCGGAGCTGTCCGCGGAACCAGTCACTTTAAGCTTTACGGAGAATCTGGACTCCAATCATTATCTGAAAGGCGTAACCGTCATAAACTAACAATGTTCCATAAAATTACTCACGACAAGACCCCCCCATACCTACAAGCAGCACTCCCACCTCTCGTAGCAGCCAACAACCCCTACCACAGACGCCGCCCCTTAGAACGAAGTATACCCCCACATCGAACAGAAACGTACAAAACATCCTTTTTTCCTTCGACAACAGTACTCTGGAACCAACTACCTGAACAAATACAGTTAACCGACTCCCTCGGGGAATTTAAACATTACTTAACAAAAGACGACACACAAATTCCCGTTTACTTCTACAGTGGCAGTCGACAAACACAAATAATCCACACAAAAATGAGACTTAATATCAGCGATCTAAAGAAAGACTTAGTCGAGCGACACCTTGCGGAAAATAGCGTATGCGACTGTGGTGATGGAACAGAAACTGCAACACACTTCTTACTAGAATGCCGTTTACACTTAGCTGCAAGAAACAACACAATCAACAAACTAACCAACAACTTCATACACACAGATATTCTACTTCATGGAAACCCCTCCTTGCAAACAAAAATTAACAAAAAAATCTTTTTA
>NC_090255.1:29166618-29181618 GCF_037325665.1 Littorina saxatilis | reverse complement strand
TCATAATGTTAAAAATATGTTTTATGTGCGCAGTGTTAAAGTTTAATATCTTTACGACGCTTCTGTGGACTGTGCATCTGTAAACTGTTCATTTTGGAGGCGTAGTGCATGAACACGGATACCCACACAAAACTCAGAACTTGAGTCGACGGGCGACATATCCTGCCAATTATCTCCCTTGATCTCTCTTGCACAAGACACTTGTTTCCACTAGACCTATTTGTTTTAGAGTTGGGAGATTATACAGGAATGAATCGAAAAATCGAAAAAAAATTCAGTGTTGCTTGTGTACCCAGCATATTCAGATGTCTGGAATATTCCGATAAAAAAGACTCGTCATATATAACACAACTCGTCATCACTGTTTCGAAAAACAGACGAACGCACGAAGAACTTCGCGTAGATCTGGACCGAAATTAGAAAGTGGTGACCGTGACGGGATGTGACGTCACCACTTCAACAAACTCGCGAACATCGGAACTCACGAACTTTTGACGAAGGCAAATCTGGATGTCTCTAATAACTGATTAAACTTCGTGGCATATGAGTGTTGTCAATATGACCTACATAAATGTTGTTTTAGAAAGTCATCAAAAAAGGACAATCTAAAACAATATGAAATCCGTCCCTTAAGGTTGACATGGTTTACAGGGCGGGGACGTAGCTCAGTCGGTAGCGCGCTGGATTTGTATCCAGTTGGCCGCTGTCAGCGTGAGTTCGTCCCCACGTTCGGCGAGAGATTTATTTCTCAGAGTCAACTTTGTGTGCAGACTCTCCTCGGTGTCCGAACACCCCCGTGTGTACACGCAAGCACAAGACCAAGTGCGCACGAAAAAGATCCTGTAATCCATGTCAGAGTTCGGTGGGTTATAGAAACACGAAAATACCCAGCATGCTTCCTCCAAAAACGGCGTATGGCTGCCTAAATGGCGGGGTAAAAAACGGTCATACACGTAAAATTCCACTCGTGCAAAAAACACGAGTGTACGTGGGAGTTTCAGCCCACGAACGCAGAAGAAGAAGAAGAAGAAGAAGAAGACATGGTTTACAATACAAATGAAATCGGTCTTCTCTATGGAGGGAAGGAAGGTGCCTGTCAGCTTCTGTGAACGGACAACTGACTGCCTGACTAGTTGCAAGGTTTTTTGTCTTCAACCAAAAATTGAGCACTGATTCTATATGTATGTTTTGCTAACATTAACGATCAACTAGACACAAACTTGTGTTCAGAATGCACACAACTGTTGCTGTAACGGATTTTTTTTCCCCCAGCTAAGTCACTGTCGACGTTGCCGTTTACAACTGTCTAACTGGGTTATCTTCGTCGGCATCTAAACCTGCGTTATTAACCGACTTTGTTTGCATAGTATGAGTTTGATATTAAAGATATCTCATTTCCCGTGTCAGCAATCATTTAAAACACTGCAGAGCTGTGCGGGCGTTTATGCATTAAGGTTCGAGCATTCTTCCATTTGGACCCTTACCAAGCATCAAAAGTCTTGTTGACTCCTGTGCAGAAATGGGCATTATTATTGAATTAATATTGCTGCTACACTTATCAAGCAGACACATCTGCTAATACATCACGGGGGTCCGTACACTGTACACTACATTGGGGTGTGCACGTTAAACTGATCCCACGATTGACAAAAGGGTCTTTCCTGGCAAAATTGTATAGGCATAGATAAAAAAACAAATGTCCACCAAAATACCCGTGTGACTTGGAATAATAGGCCGTGAAAAGTAGGATATGCGCCGAAATGGCTGCGATCTGCTGGTCGATGTGAATGCGTGATGCATTGTGTAAACAATTCCATCTCACACGGCATAAATAGATCCCTGCGCCTTGAGTCCGAGTCTGGAGATACGCGAGCGATATAAGACTTCATATAACAATACATGTAACAATAAATGTCTTTCCTTTTTATCTTTCTTTCTGTGTATCTGTTTGTCTGACTACAACAACAAAATCAAGAAATGTAAGTTATTGGTACGTTATATTATAACAAAACAAAACGTTACGTTCACAAAAAGGTCTGTTTTTGGAACGTATATTTTGTTACATGTATAACGTTCAAAAAACCATACCTTCTTGTTTTGTATTCTACATTTTGAAACGTTAGCAGTCTATTTATTTTTTAATCTTTATTTGTCTGATTTATATGTATCCTTCTGTCTATTTGTGTGTCTGTCTTCTTCTCTTTATATTTCTGCTCGTTTTGCGTCGGTTGGATTGTCGATTTGTTTACACAAATGAAACATCTGTTGCATGTTCTTGCTCGGTAAAAATACGCACTCTGTGTTCCACAGCTGTTGGTTGTCAAGGTGATTGATATAGTTTTGCAAGCTGTCAACTCTTCTTATTTACAGGTGCAGTAAGATGATATCTTGTTCACCGGCTTGTCTGCATTTTCCAAAGCAGTTTGTGAAATGTAATCGCTTTGTGTTGTCACTTTAGTGCATGCTCTGCGATACAAATACAGTCGAACCTGTCTATCTCCGGGATGCCCCCCCCCCCCATCCCCCCCCCCCCCCCCCCCCCGTGGACAAGATGAGGTTTTTAAATAAACAAGAAAACGTTTGATGTTATACTTCTTTACTTCTTTTTGAATACATATATAACAACACAACAACAGCACCACTCACGTAAGAAAAAAAACAAGCTAACAAAAAAACAAAAAAAACAGACATTCACTACATGGACACGATTTTTCACTTTTTAAAAGTGATCAAGATTTTTAACAAGATTTGAAGTACAACATGTGAAAGTGATGACGTTTTAGAACCTTCTGTTTACAGTGATAGTACCTGATTGTAAATAGTTTCAAACATGGAATTTGCCATGTGAACTGAAAACGGAAACAATCTTGCATTGGTTTCGAATAGCGTTAACTGCTGACAACGATAAACACTAATTTTTTTAATATTTGTTTTTAAATTTGCCAAGCCCATTATGTGGGGCGTTTAATAAATACCACTGATTGTTACACTATTCCTTATAAACTGTTATAAATGTGTTTGAGCTACAATGGACATTAACATTTTCCTGTACATTACCTCTTTTACTTTTTACTTTTTTAAAATTTGTTAATCTCTTTTAAAATGTGTATGTGTTGTTGGAATATGTGTTGGTGAGACATATGTATGCGTATAACCATCAAACAAAAGATATAATGGCTAACATTTTCATAAAATATGTTTGTCTGACATTTAAACATAATAACATCACATACACCGGTACACTAATAAGCAACCAACCAACCAACCAACATGTCTATAACTACCACCCAAGAGACCGACTAAAAGTGGCCCTGATAGACATGTGGTCGATATTGACAGATGAATTATATAGGAAGGAAGCTCGTTGGGGTTTCTTAGGGGTTACCGTAATGGGCAGGTGGTCGCTATGGGAAGATTAACTATACAGGAAATTGTAGAGGAAGGAAGCTCGTCGGGTTTTTCTTTGGGATTATCGTAATGGGCAGGTGGTTGTTTTGGACATATGAATTATATATAGGTACTAGGTAATTATGGAGGAAGGAACGTTGTTGGGATTTATCGTAATGGGCAGTTAGTCGTTATGAAAAGGTATAATATATAGGAAAGAACCTCGTCGGTGTTACCTTGACATATGGTCGTATGTGTAGGTGGTCGCGATCGTTATCAAGAGGTGGTCGCCAGTTCGTCTTTACTGTAATACAAAACGCAGATGTGTCGGGCGTGTTGTTGACATTCTTGTACGTCTACAGGTATCTGGGTAGCTGAACCTATTTTTGTAATAACAAACTGTCGTCGATGTCGACAATTTACCACTTCTTAAAAGTCTGTCTGTCAGTTTATCTATGTTTGTCTATTTATGTCTGTCTGTCTGTCTGTCTATTTCTCTCTGACTCTCTCTATCTCTCTCTCTCTCTATGTGTCTCTGTCTGTCTCTCTCTCTCTGTCTCTCGCTCTCTCTCTGTTTCTCTCTCTGTCTCTCTCTCTCTCTCTCTCTCTCTGTCTCTCTCTGTCTCTCTCTCTCTTTCCCTCTCTCTCTCTCTCCCCCTCTCTCTCTCTCTCTCTCTCTCTCGCTCTCTCTCTCTCTGTCTCTCTCTCTCTCTAATACAAACTCGCTTTTGTGGAAACAGACACTCAGATGAACAGGCAGGAGCATAATTATAAGGACACACCGAACTAGCAGTCAAACAAGTTCACTTAAGAACACGAACACTATTACACACATATATACACACGCACGCACGTACGCCCGCAGGTACGCACGCGCACACACACACACACACACACACACACACACACACACACACACACACACACACACACACACACAGAGAGGCAGGACTGCAGATAGGTATATATTGGTTGTAGGTTTGAGAATGAAAGTCGCTTGTTCATTTCAATGCTTTTTGTTCTCACAGGCGCCAGAAGATAGGTTCAACGTAACTCCCACTTGCTCCATTCCACACACCGTATGCATGTAGAGCGCTCTCTTCCTTTTGTTTCTCAGACCAGACTTCTAGGGGCGGGGACGTAGCTCAGTTGGTAGCGCTCTGGGCGGGGAGGTAGCTCAGTTGGTAGCGCTCTGGGCGGGGACGTAGCTCAGTTGGTAGCGCGCTGGGCGGGGACGTAGCTCAGTTGGTAGCGCGCTGGGCGGGGACGTAGCTCAGTTGGTAGCGCGCTGGCTTTGTAGCCAGTTGGTCGCTATCAGCGTGGGTTCGATCCCCACGTTCGGCGAGAGATTTATTTCTCGGAGTCAACTTTGTGCAGACTCTCTTCGGTGTCCGAACACCCCCGTGTGCACACATGCGCACGAAAAAGATCCCACGTTCACAGCGAAAGTCTCAGGGCTTGGAAAACACGAAGACACGCATGCATCGATCTCTCGTTTCCGATTATCATGATCGTATTTCGATACTTTGACGAGACAAACCCAATGCTGGTGTGTCGAAGAAGATAGCCACAGCGGGCTTGTTCGAATCAAAGTATCACACCATATCTTCAACGTATTACCAATACCTGTCCCAATATAGACAAGTTGGTCTAAGAGGACGTTAAACCCTAATAGTCAGTCAGATTTCTATTCACAAATGTCTTGCTGCTTCCTTTCCAGATCCTGATTTAATCATGCAGCTTTATCAAAACACGGACACGAAAAAAGACCCCGACCCACACGAACAGCAGCATCCTCAGAACGATTCTAGAGACGACAGATCGGAGGACGAGGATGTCGAAGGTCAAGGTCAGGACGAGGTCAAGGAGATGGCCATGGTGACCTTGAGCCTGCTCAAGCAAGATGTCAAGGTCATGCTCCATCAGGTTAAACACCTGGTCAAGGCCAACCCCCAGCTTGCCTGTCAGGTGGGATGTCTTTTTGGCGTGTGATGAAACAGCTGTTGCCACATTATATTTCCTTGCTGTTTCTTTTTGATTGTAGCTGGTCTTGCTTTTTGTCGTCGTATAGAAGTTTCTACTCGGATGATGAAACTTTTTGTTTGGCTTGAAAAACAATACCATTAACCTGTGTTGGTTTTGTTTCAAGTTTGATGGAATTGCTTGGCTGTTGCCACATATTATGTCCTTCCTGTTTGCTTGTTGTGTTTTTCTTGCAGCCTGTCTTGCATTTTGTCGTTTTATGAAAGTTTCTACTCGAAAAACGAAACTGCTTGTTTTGCTTGAAAGATGATACCATTAGTTTTTGCTCTGATAACTTCTTTTTTATCATTAGTAAGCTTCATCAGTTATAACAGTCTTCTGTGATAACATTTGGATGACAATGGCTTTTAAAACACACTTCTTTGCTTCTTATGATTTCCAGTATGTTTCCTAAATTGTTAATATTTTGTTGTAGCATATTTCCTACATACTGTACTTTTATGGTGATGGTTTAACTGTCGATTGATTGATTGATTGATTGATTGATTGATTGACTGACTGACTGATTGATTGACTGATTGATTGATTGATTGACTGACTGATTGATTGACTGATTGATTGATTGACTGATTGACTGACTGATTGATTGACTGACTGACTGATTGATTGACTGACTGATTGGCTGACTGATTGATTAACTGATTGATTGATTGACTGATTGATTGGTTGGTTGGTTGATTGATTGCTTAATTGCTTGATTGCTTGCTTGATTGCTTGATTGATTGATTGATTGATTGATTGATTGATTGATTGACTGACTGATTGATTGATTGATTGCTTGCTTGATTGCTTGCTTGATTGCTTGCTTGATTGATTGATTGAGTGATTGATTGAGTGATTGATTGATTGATTGATTGAGTGATTGATTGAGTGATTAATTGAGTGATTGATTGCTTGATTGATTGATTAATTGAGTGATTGATTAATTGATTGCTTGATTTATTGATTGTGCTTGATTGATTGATTGATTGATTGATTGATTGAGTGCTTGATTGATTGATTGAGTGATTGATTCATTGATTGGTCGATCGATCGATTGATAGATTGATTGAGTGAGTGATTGAATGATTGATTGAGTGATTGATTGATTGATCGATTGAGTGCTTGATTGATTGATTGAGTGATTGATTGATTGATTGAGTGATTGATTGATTGATCGATTGAGTGCTTGATTGATTGATTGATTGATTGATTGATTGACTGACTGACTGATTGATTGACTGATTGATTGGTTGGTTGATTGATTGATTGATTGATTGATTGATTGACTGACTGACTGATTGACTGACTGATTGATTGATTGATTGATTGATTGATTGATTGATTGATTGATTGATTGATTGACTGATTGATTGATTGATTGATTGATTGATTGATTGATCTATCAAATATGTTACAGGTCTTCACAGCAGACATAGGCGGATGGACGCCAGTTCACGCATGCGCGCTGCGCGGGAAGAAGAAAGTGTTCAAGGCCATGATGCATGCCGGGGTCGACGTCAACGCGCGCATGGGCCAACCGGAAGGACTTCCGGCGGATTGCACCCTATTGCACATCGCCGCCAATCGCCAGGACAAGAAGATCGTCGACTACTTGCTGCACCACGGCGCTGAGATTAATGCGCGGGACTCTCTCGGGAGAACGCCGCTGTTTTACGCTAAAAGGGTGGGGAACAAGGAAGCTGCTAAACTGTTGATGGAATGCGGAGCTACCGTGTACTCCGAGGTGGTGGCGGTCAAGGTTACGAGGCCTTCGTCTGCGGATCGTTGTGGTGGTTGTGGTGGTGGGGAAAGTGGAGGAGGTGGAGTTGGGGGAGGGAGAAGGGCTAGTACTGGGTGGGAGTGGTGGGGGTGAGGAGAAGACTTCTGTGAGTGATGACCTGATGACGCCTGAGCCTAAACTGAGTCGGTTTTGTTTCTTGCCCGTACCTCAGCAAAATTATCATCATCATCACCATCAACATCGTCATCATCAGCAGCATCGTCAGCCCCACCAGCAGCAGCAACAGCAACAACAAAAAGGGCTTCATTGTCAGCAACAGCAGCAGCAACATTACCAGCAGCGACAGCATCAACGACATCACACTAGCGGACACAGAAGCTCCTAACATCCCTAGCCTATTATCACCAATGTCATCATCAGCAAAGACTCCATTATCCGCAACATCATCCACTCCATTATCAGCAACATCATCCACTCCATTATCAGCAACATCATCCACTCCATTATCAGCAACATCATCCACTCCATTATCAGCAACATCATCCACTCCATTATCAGCAACATCATCCACTCCATTATCAGCAACATCATCCACTCCATTATCAGCAACATCATCCACTCCATTATCAGCAACATCATCCACTCCATTATTAGCAACATCATCCACTCCATTATCAGCAACATCATTCACTCCATTATTAGCAACATCATCCACACCATTATCAGCAACATCATCCACTCCACTATCAGCAACATCATTCACTCCATTATCAGCAACATCATCCACTCCATTATCAGCAACATCATCCACTCAATTATCAGCAACATCATCCACTCCATTATCAGCAACATCATCCACTCCATTATTAGCAACATCATCCACTCCATTATCAGCAACATCATTCACTCCATTATCAGCAACATCATCCACTCCATTATCAGCAACATCATCCACTCCATTATCAGCAACATCATCCACTCCATTATCAGCAACATCATCCACTCCATTATCAGCAACATCATCCACTCCATTATCAGCAACATCATCCACTCCATTATCAGCAACATCATCCACTCCATTATCAGCAACATCATCCGCGCAAATAGGATGCCGGATAGTAGCATGCTAAACGGTTCCAGAATACTCGCATCGTATGCTCAACATCATGGACCTGATTCTTGAAGTTACTTTCAGTATCCAGCTTTGTACTGTGTCGGAAGACACACTAAAGGGCTTCGGTGAGGTACGTACCACCTCAGTGTACCATGAAAGCGACGAAGAATTGAATATAATCGCCTCACTTATTGTGTGTAAAATATGGGTTTTTTGGTCGCTTCTTTTTTGTTTGATATTGATTTGAATATATGTCGCCCTCTATGGAAAAGCGAAACAGAGAAGAATGTTTGAGATATCATTTGAACTATTGATGTGCTTGACATGAAGTGAATGTTTGTGAGAGCATTTGAACTGTAAAAATCCTTGATTTAAAGTGAATGTTTGTAAGAGCATTTGAACTGTAATATCCTTGACTTGAAGTAAATGTTTGTGAGAGAATTTGAACTGTAATATCCTTGACTTGAAGTGAATGTTTGTGAGAGAATTTGAACTGTAATATCCTTGACTTGAAGTGAATGTGTGTGAGAGAATTTGAACTGTAATATCCTTGACTTGAAGTGAATGTTTGTGAGAGAATTTGAACTGTAATATCCTTGACTTGAAGTGAATGTTTGTGAGAGAATTTGAACTGTTCATATCCTTGACTTGAAGTGAATGTTTGTGAGAGAATTTGAACTGTAATATCCTTGACGTGAAGCGAATGTTTGTGAGAGAATGTGAACTGATAATATCCTTGACTTGAAGTGAATGTTTGTGAGAGAATTTGAACTGTAATATCCTTGACTTGAAGTGAATGTTTGTGAGAGAATTTGAACTGTAATATCCTTTAGAATCTTAAGCTAATGAGGCAGAGCGCTATTTAAAGATCAAATAAACAAAGGGAAGTAAGCGGTGTAAATGCATACGACATGTGTAATGAAGTAAGCGCCAGTTATACGTAACCAATCTCCTGGCACCTGAGAAGAATAACAAGCATTGAAATGAACATGCGATTTTCATCCTCACTTTCTCTCAGGTGCCAGGAGATTGGTTCCGTATAACTCTCGCTCTCGTGTCGTATGCATTTCGAGCCCTCGATCACTTCCCTTTGGTCATTAGATCTGTAATATCCTTGACTTGATTTTAAGCGTCCTTTATAGAACTGTTTGAAGAAGATAAATACATGCTTCTGCTTTGTCAAGGAGTGGCACGGACTGACCTCTGATAGTGTTTGCTTTGGTGCCATAAATATTATCATGCTGTTGGGCACTGTGTGTGTGTGTGTGTGTGTGTGTGTGTGTGTGTGTGTGTGTGTGTGTGCGTGCGTGCGTGCGAATGTGTAAAAGTGCGTAATTACGTCTGTCCGTCCTGTAAATAAAGGAGCTAAGCTGTAGTTTTGTAGTATGTGTTTAATTGACGGATGCTTCTATATCCCCGTCGCGATATAACCTTCGTGGTTGAAAAGGACGTTAAACACCAAATAAAGAAAGAAAGAAAGAAAGCTTCTATATCCCTTAAAACCTGGTAAGATATATAGTGTATTACATATTTTACGCTGGAATAAGCGAACCTAAAACCTTGTATCTTTAAATGGTGAACACATTTATTCCATTCATCCTTACACAGAAAGTTCTGTAATTTCGTTAGCGGTAGACATGGACACCACAAACACGCAACAAAACAGGGAAGGTAAAGAATGTCAGTTGTTTTTAATTCAAAATCGCTTCAAACTTAATCAAAGGCGTGTGCATACATTTTCAAGTTTAACATTTACATTCCCGTCATTTTCTCTGCCTTTTTCAACATAGGCTCTGAGGCCAGCTTTTCCAAATGCGTCTTCATTACTATACTTTTCTGTGATTGTTTTAACATTGATTTCAATATCAGCTTTTCCAATGGCGTGTTTGCCCAGGGCTGCAGTTGCGTTTCTGGACTCTCGTTGTGATTGAGACTTCGGGCCGAAACACATAGCAATGAAGGAAGCAGCAGCAGCAATGCATCCTTGGATCACTATCATGTAGAAAACAGAGTTGTAACTGCCAGTATAGTCCTTAAGCCAACCTGCAAACATAACAAGGGTATAATGTGTGTGTGTGTGTGTGTGTGTGTGTGTGTGTGTGTGTGTGTGTGTGTGCGTGTGCGTGTGTGTGTGTGTGTGTGTGCGTGTGTGTGAGTGAGTGTGTGTGTGTGTGTGTGTGTGTGTGTGTCTGTGTCTGTGTCTGTGTCTGTGTCTGTGTGTGTATCTGTCTGACTGTCTGTCTGTTTGTCTGTCTGTGTGTGTGCCTGTTAGTACATTCTAGACACGAAAGGCGTTCAATCACTTTCAAGATCCCAAGACGCTGGCAGCGACACTGATGATAAACAACTCACTATCAAGATAGAGAAAACCCGAACCTCAAAAGCAAGCAAATATTATACCAACCCCAAATAGGGCCTCCAACAATAAAGTTGAAACCCCCGATCAGTGAAGAACTGGTATCCGAGGGCTTGGGCGAACTGGTGTAGGTTGACGAACTACACGGCTTGGTTAAACACTGAACAAAATACTTGTTAAACCAAATACTCACCGCCAATAGGGCCTCCAATAGTAGAGCTGAAACCCCCGATGAAGAACTGGTAGCCAAAGGCTTGGGCGAACTGGCGGAGGTTGAGGAACTTCTAGACGGCTTTGTAAAATGCTGAACAAAATACTTTTTAAACCGAATACTTTCCCCCAATAGGGCCTCCAACTACAGAGGTGAGGCCCCCGATGAAGAACTCGTAGCCAAGGGCATGGGCGAACTGGTGTAGGTTGAGGAACTACACGACTTGGTTAAACACTGAACAAAAATACTTTTTAATCAAATACTTACCGCCAATAGGGCCTCCAACAGTAGAGGAGAAGCCCCCGATGAAGAACTGGTAGCCGAGGGCTTGGGCGAACTGGTGTAGGTTGACCAATTCTAGACAGGACAGCGGCCCGCTCGTGATACACCCTCCATAGAACAATCCGTGCAGTGCACACACAACGGCGTAGCCAGCGAACACGTTGTCTGAAGCAGAAACAAGTTCTAGGCAAGGCAAGGCAGGGCAATATTTATTTATTTTTAAAACCCAGGGTTACATGAATTTGAAGAGAAAAATACAAAAGAAATATAAAAATGGGACACACTTCAAAATTAATAACCAGAAATAAATCAAACTTGATTCAGAGGGAATTGAGCGCTTTTAATAAAGTCAACAGCAGTAAGCGAGACTTTTAACACATTAAAAAAAATTGCACATTTCAAGAATACCTTTAAATAACAGTTTTATAAACGATTTATTTTTCAATATTCTGCCAGAGAATCCAGACCAAGTTGAAGAACATTTTATATCATTTTCAAATTCGCTTACACAATGTGGTCGCTACTGTGCCGTCTCATTTTTACCACCCCCCCCAGAAGATAACAAAGGTACAATTAATTCACATCAATAATAAAATACGTTGATCAAGTTGAATCAAAGTGTATTCAGCATTTTGTCTTTTAAATATGATGCTTTACAATCACACGCACGCACGCACACACACACACACACACACACACACACACACACACACACACACACACACACACACACTGAACACACACACACACATACACACACACACACTGAACACACACACACACACACACATATACACAAACACACTGAACACACACACACACACACTGAACACACACACACACACACACACACACACACACACACACACACACACACACACACACACACAATCTCACCAACTTCATAGTAGTCGAGCAGTGTGAAGCCATAGGCAGCTAACCCTGCAATAAGAGTCGTGGCGCCCAGGAGGCCAAGAGAAGAGAAGTGACGGATGTAAAGTATCAGCCCTATCAACCCTCGCCCGGCAACGTTGGAGCAGTACAGAATCACCAGCAGGTGTGTCCCTTGCTCCACGCTCAGCCCTCTCTCCCTGCCGATGTCAGTGAGAAAGATCCCTGAAGGGAAAGAATGTAAAAATGACAAATTAAGATTAGTCTTGGGATAAATTATCACAATAATGTGTAAAACAAACAAATAAACATCAAATAAACCGGCACGGTTGGCCTATTGGTAAGGCGTCCGCCCCGTGATCGGGAGGTCGTGGGTTCGAACCCCGGCCGGGTCATACCTAAGACTTTAAAATTGGCAATCTAGTGGCTGCTCCGCCTGGCGTCTGGCATTATGGGGTTAGTGCTGGGACTGGTTGGTCCGGTGTCAGATTAATGTGACTGGGTGAGACATGAAGCCTGTGCTGCGACTTCTGTCTTGTGTGTGGCGCACGTTATATGTCAAAGGCAATAAATTAAATCACCAAAAGAATAGATGCTTTCACCAAAAGAATTGCTTAGTTAGCAAAAGATATTCCAACAAAAAATCGGATGTTTCCACCCACAAAATAGATGCTTCTAGCAAAAAAACGATTGATTCTACCAAAAAAAGAAATGAGACTTGCAAAAGAATTCTCAACAAAAAAACGAATTATTTCAACAACAAAATAGCTACTGTCAGCAAAAAATATAAAGTTTAGTGTACTTTCAGAGACAAAATAGTGTCACTCCATATCATAATCATAATGATAAAATCAGTGTACAGAGCAGTCAAGATCAGTGTGTTCACTGCCTGATAAGCGCTGGTCTCGACAGCTTTGGGCGCCCGCGCTTTCGCTTCTGGCCGATTGGGATGGTCTTGGCCTGGGCAGGGGGGTTGGTCACCTCCAGACGAATCTCCATGCCCATGGAATGATGACACACGTAGCACTTGAGGAACTCCGGACAGTTGCAGAAAAACTGATTTTTTTCGTCGATCGTAATCTTCCACACCGACCTCCGACATGTGGCATACTCCTCGAAGTCAGCCCAGGACGGTGCGATCATTCAACCTTTTCTTCGGTCTCTCGGATGGCAGTCTTGAGCGCCTTTTCCAGGGTTGAAGATCCCACGAAGATCGTGTTCCCAGTCTTCAGCGACTCAGCTGGTGACGTTGCCCACTGAAACGCTGTTGTCCACATTTTCAGTGTGCGATGTGGTGCTTCGGCAATCTCGGTGTGCTCTGCGGTTACATTTGGTGCTCGTTCCATAGACCAGTTCTTTACAATGTCATTCTCAGCAACTCCGAGAAATCTTGACATTTCCAGCCTCTCTCTCAAAGTGTTTCACTGTGTTGGAGAATGACTATCCATTTCTTTTGTTGAAACTATATTTTCTTTTGCCTGAAGTAGTCAATCTTTTGCCTGATTATATTTTCTTTTGCCTGAGTATATTTGCTTTTGCCAGTTTATTTTATTTTTTGTTCAGACAGCAATTCTTTTGGCGGATCAAATTTTTTTTTTGTACTTTAATTCTTTGTCACTCAAGCCATTTTTTCTTTTGGTGAAAGCATCTATTTTTTTGTAGAACCATCTCTTCTTTTGGTTCATTAAACGGGTGCCTATGTCAAAGCAGCACCGCCCTGATATGGCCCTTCGTGGTCGGCTGTGCGTTAAGCAAACAAACAAACACACAAACAAACAGACAAACAAACAGACAAACAAACATGAAATAACAAAGGGAAGTAAGCGCTCTATATATATATGACATGTGCAATGGAGTAAGCGAGAGTTATACGGAACCTTTCTCCTGGCACCTGAGAAAATAACAAGCACTGAAATGAACAAGCGACTTTCATCCTCAAATAAACAACAACAACAAAAAAACCATTTGTCAGAAAAGGTTTGATTGAAAAAAGATTCAACGATTTTTGCTATCACAGAGTTATCACAGAGTTGTCAAAGGTGAACAAGTCGACATCGGCTGTCAAGTTTTTTTTCATGTTTTATTCAGCTAATCACAGGGAGCCCCTTTGGGGCATGAGGATGAGGAATATGATTGAAAATAGCAATTACAACAACAAGAAAGGCATAGCACTTATTTCAGCATGGATTTGAATAACAAGAAATATGTTTCATGGTCAGAATAACCACATACACACAGTCATGTTGTTACCTTCTGGTTATCGGCTTCCGGTTACATTGGATGTATAAGTAGAAGTGACGATGAACACTGCACTCACCTGGTAGGTTGAAGGACAGGAAGCGGGAGTAAGTAGCAATGGTGACGAGAACCCAGCGTGTGTTGTGAAAGAGGCCCACCTGGAGCGCTTCATACACTGAAGATCTTCTCCGACCAGCGGCCGTTGAACGTCGTCGTTGCGTTACGTCGTCCGTCTCTGTGTTGTTGCGTTGTGTATCATCTGCTGGACTGAAAATACACAACATCTTCAGAATATTGTTGTACATGTAGAATAAGGCCCCTCAAATGCAAAATTAAGACGTATCCAAGTAACAGTCACGTTCTAGTCTGGCTTTCATGGGAGATCTGGCCAGGCCGCTTCATCAGGATCATTGACACACGTCAAAACCAAACATCCGGGCTGCTTGCTATGCAGAGTGAGAAGGTTTTGCTGAATTAGTTTCCTAAACATGAAGTAATGTACAACGATCATCTGTTTGCTCGATTAACTTTATAAACATGAAGCTAATGCAGTCTGCTAATAAATGTATTTGTGAAAAAAATACCCATTCTGCACAGCGAGCAGGCAGGCCCTTGAGTGTTGGTATGTGTCCAACAGAAGAGATGGTCTTTTCCCATGTCCAAATCTAGCCAGATCTGAGACAAACAACAACACCAACACCACCACCAACACCACCACCAACAACAACAACAACAACAACACCAACACCACCACC
>NC_090255.1:29161618-29164118 GCF_037325665.1 Littorina saxatilis | reverse complement strand
TAATTGAAACCTTGACAGTAATGCTGAGTGACATCAACGATGCATTGATAGTCGCAGCCTACTCTGCTAAGCGTATGTGTAACCATAATGTTAACTAACACAAACTGCAAGACAAACTGACAAACGGAACAGGACAATGGAGAATCAAATAAACAGACAAAGAAACTACCATCATTATTCCCGTTGAGACTGAAAGTGCACGGGGGCAACAGATGAAAGCGATTGTGGGGTTGATGATAGTGTGCGTCTACAATGATGATGATGATGATGATGATGATGATGATGATGATGATGATGATGATGATGATGATGATGATGATGATGATGACGACGATTGTGACGATGACCATGATGATGACAACGACGACAACGAGTATTATAATGCTGGTGACAATGGCATCATTGACGCTGCTGCTGATGGAAATGATGACGACGACGACCATGACGATGACAACGAAAATGATGATGGCAATGAAGTGGTAAAATTAGCAATTGCAGGCAGATTACCTGTGATGGCACCGAAGCAGACGATGACAACGTAGATGTTGGGGGCGAGGCTGCTTCCAATACATCCAACACAGCACAGCAAGCTGCCAGCCACCATAGTTGTCGCCCCTCCCACGTGACCAATCACGGGACCCGTGATAATTCCTGTCCAAAATAGATACAAAACTCTAGAATTTAAAACAATGAATAGATTATTCCTTTCATTATACAATAAGTATATAAACATGTTAACCAAAAATCTAAATGTGCAAACAGAAAATGTACAACAAAAACCTAGAAAGGCTAGATTATGAAACGTTTGGCTTTTGACAAAGCGGAAAAAAAGGCTTCGAAGAAAATAAGCACACGTACCTGCTCCGAACCCCATGCCAGACGCCAGAGACAGAACTATAGCTGCGAGCGGTCGTGTCGTCTGGTACGACTCCACGATATCGAGATACACTGACCCCATGCCGAAGGCCGTTCCCATGGATGTGAAGGTTGCTAGGCAACATGCCAGAAACACAAGGAAGTGATGAACCTTTCTTGTGAACGTCGCTCCATTCCTCGGGCGTTTTTGAGTTTGAACTGAGGTCTGGCTGAATGAATAATGAAGGTCAAGGTCACAGAGGTTATCATACGAAAGCCAAGTTCGTTGTGGTTATATGGAGTGAAACTGTTGTCAGTTTGGTCATTCTGTATACTGTTCCCTGCTTTTAATAGACGATCGATGTTCAGGAATAACTCTGTCAGGATGTTCAGTGGTATGGTAGAGTAACAGCCCCTTTTGCGGGGTCAAGCAGTTCAGAACGAGGCGAAGCAAATACCACGCTTCTGATCGGCTTAAACCTGCGACTGACTGGGACCCAAAAAACTAACTCTGATGTGTGTGTTGTGCAGCAAGTGCTCAATATGCTGCCCCTTTCTTTCGAAAATCAGCGTTCACGAGTTCTTCGGAGTTCACGATTTGTTGCGGCAATGATCGGTGGCCCGTAAAGATTGTTCACAATGTGTTTGGCTTGAGGTCATGTGGGTTTGGCTTGACGTCACGTGGGTTTTTGCTTGAGGTCACGTGAGTTTATGAAAACCACATGCTTAGCGAACACTTCGAGTGATCAGTAATCCATCGGCGGCAAAAACTGGCTCCGATGTGCATATTTTCGAAAGAAAAGGGTATCATATACAGCGCACACTGCATAACATACACATTAGAGTTAGCTGTTCGTCCCGATCATAGGTTAAAGCCGATCGGAAGCGTGGTACTTGTTTCGTCTCGTTTTGAAAAAATGTTCAAGTAAAAAGGGCTCTTACTCTACCACACCGCTTACAAATCTGGGCAGAGTTGTTTCCGAAAACGTGTATTGTCATTCTTTCTGTATGCAGTTTTCCACTTAGCATAACATTTGCCTGGTCTTGTTGACATTTTGTTTTTGTAAAACTAATTCGTAATGTCATTGCTTATATTATTGAGTCAATGACAAAACTAAAAATATAACGAAACAATGTAACATCACATAAGACTACCAAGACCCATGTGCACATGTACACGGACGACCTTTTTAAAATAAAATCAAACACTCTGACATTATTTTTTTTTCCGAGAAAGCAGCGCTGATTGGTGATGGACATACATGTTTTTGCACACGTTCATGACCAATAAGTATTATTTGTTGGAAAAATCTGGGTAGACATACCTTAATTTCTCCTCAGTAACTGTCACGTGTTTTTCTCTTCTGGCGAATTCTTCCTGCAAGTTTCCATTGGCACCCAAAGCGTCCGTTGGAACACTAGGTTGATGATTTGAACAAGGTCGGACACCTTCCTCTCTTAATCTTGTATCTTCTGTGTAAGGACCTTCCATTGCAACTACCAAAACAAAGTTTGCTTGCACAATACGATGCGTATACTGTCAGGTCGAGGATTGTCTTGTAAGCTTAAAGGTATATAAGTATACTTCGCGCATCATCCATTTAATTACTATCGTATAAATCAAGTCATGTCCAATATATAGGCA
>NC_090255.1:29141618-29159118 GCF_037325665.1 Littorina saxatilis | reverse complement strand
TGTGTGTGTGTGTGTGTGTGTGTGTGTGTGTGTGTGTGTGTGTGTGTGTGTGTGTGTGTGTGTGTGTGTGTGTGTGTGTGTATGTTTGACGGAGTGATTGAGTTTGTGTTACTGTTTGTCGATTTCTTACGTGAGCCTTGATGGCTTCGCCTCTTGTTCCTTTACTCTTGTTTTTTTAAATGTAGTGTTTCTTGTGCTATGTTGTATATGTTCTTGCATGTTGGGATATAAACTACTCACGAAATCTTCGTTCAATATGATACCGGTTTTTATGTCTATGTCTATGTTTATGAATCGTGCAATCAGTTGAAAGTTTGAAAACATTGACGTAATGCGCATGCGTTGCGAACGATTTTAGAATATGTTGTTCAATGTCAAAGATCAGGCAAGATCACACTTGGTTTCTTAAAGGCACAGTAAGCCTCCCGTAAACCATCACAGAGCTCCCCGAGCCTCAGCGTCTACATATAGTACAAGCATACTTCCATTTGAACGCTCACCGAACGGGAACATCCTGGCTGCTTTCTGTCGAGCGTGAGAAATTTTCAAAGAATTTATTTTCGTGGACTTGGCCTCAACAGCAATGGCGCCTCGTTTTGGTGCTGGGCGGCTGTTATGAATATTCAATACCGGAATTCACGCCCGGACAGTAAGCCTCCCCTAAACCATCACAGATACTGTCAGGCTTTTACACACAGTACAAACACCCTTCCATTTGAACGCTCACCAAACGGGAACATCCTAGGTGCCCTACGTAAAGAGCGAGCAATTTTTAAAGAATTAATTTTGCAGATTGTCTCGAACACTTTTTGGACCCATCCTGAACTCAGGTCAAACATGAGTTACTTCCCTTCGGGTCTCATTCTATCGATGTAAACTGGCGATAGCCGTGAATCGATGATTATCAAAATGTTTTTGGACCGTGGTGCGTTTTTGCGCTAGATCTAACTTTTAAAATCTAAATAATAAATTGACAGCTTGTTACACAAACATTCTTTAATCATAAAAGAATTCTTTTTTCATCAAGACAAGATCAGTACAATTCGAAGTTGTGAAAGTTTGAAAAAAGAAAAGCCCGGAAGCAGGGTCACGCAAGGGTCGTAGCAGACGACGCCGGTTTATCAGTGCATATCGCCGTTCCTCTCAACAGTCAAAAGCCATCGCTAGAGTTCTTGTGAACCACAGCCGTTTGTTTCGTGCATAAAAACGTGCTATTGTAAATAGTCGCATTCAAATAACTAACTGACGACTACATTGTGAAAAAGGGAAACTGGATCACACGGGTTCACGATGGCTCAGGGGTAAGATAAACCACGCAAAAATAAGTTCTTTGAAAATTGTTCGCTCTTTTACGGAGGGCACGGCCTAGGATGTTCTCAATCGGTGAGTGTTTAAATGAAAGGGTGTTTGTACTGTGTGTAAAAGCCTGACCGTATCTGTGATGGTTTACGGGAGGCTTACTGTGCCTTTACTTCATCGTTTTTGTAAAAAAAAAAAATCATTTTCAGGAAAGGGTGTTTATTTTGACTGAATTGTGACGACAGTGTCCCTTTTCAATCCAGATGCCTATTTAGAATGATTCATGGTGGGTTATCTTTATGTTCGTATTTAGTGCATTTAGGTTAGTAAGACCACCGTATTGGGTCTCGACACGTAACACACACACACACACACACACACACACACACACACACACACACACACACACACACACGCACGCACGCACGCACGCACGCACGCACGCACATAAAGACAGACAGACAGAAATCCTAACAAACTCACGTAGAAACACAGTAACTGCCTCACAAACCTACACAGATTGACCCAAACAGAGACAGTGTGTGTGTGTGTGTGTGTGTGTGTGTGTGTGTGTGTGTGTGTGTGTGTGTGTGTGTGTGTGTGTGTGTGTGTGTGTGTGTGTTGCATCAAGCATACACCGTTAATCGGCGTTAGTGATCATTATTATTATCTGCAAGAAAGACGAGATTCTCAATAAAGGTAGAATACTCTGAAAGGCGGCTGACATGCCCAGGGCAAGAGTTTCGTCCCTTGAACCTTTCCAAGCTATTTCCTCGCTGTTCTCAGTAGCAATTCCTAGCAAAATACTGTGCATTATACATATATGCTCTGTGTGTGTGTGTGTGTGTGTGTGTGTGTGTGTGTGTGTGTGTCTGAAAGGCTGCTGACATGCCTAGGTGTATGTGTTTGAATGTTTTGTCTTTATGTCCCTCTGTATGATTAAATGTTTTCATGCTCCTGTTTTTGATCTGCTGTTGCTCTTGATGTTGAGATCCATGCTAATTTCACCGCGCACCATCCACACACCCCCCCCCCCCCCCCCTTACACCCCCCCTTACACCCACACATATGGCACACACGCACACACACACACAAACACACACACACACACACAAACACGCGCACACAATTACTCACACACACGCACACACACACACACACACAAACATACACACACACACACACACACACACACACACACACACACACACACACAAACACGCGCACACAATTACTCACACACACACACACACACACGCACAAACTGAACACACACACACACACACACACACCCACAAACACACACACATACACACAAACACGCGCACACAATTACTCACACACACACACTTACTCACACACAAACACACACACACGCACGCACACACACACACACACACACACACACACACACACCAATATTTGCACTGACACAATGACATGACTAACACGAATCTGACATGACACTTGAACCGGACACACAGAGTTCAAATGATGGCTCAGTCACACTCAATTCTGCTCTCCGCCATTTGCAATGGGGAACAGCCAGAGCTCGAAACAATTAGCAGACTGTTCAAAGCCAGAGCCGGATCTAACCGGAACCAATACTTGTGACGAGGGAGAAATGAACGTGCAGAAATGGACGATTGTTGTGTGAGCCAAACGAGGACAATTGTATGCTAAGAACAAGTGCACACCGGTGACACTGTGACGGTTCCCCTACGCTTTGTGTTCGGTGCCCTGACCCTTTGTGTTCGGTTCCCACTCGGTTCCCACACGCCAAAATTCGTGGACAAAACATCCATTTATGGTAGTATTACGCAATGTTGCTCTCTGAGAATGGTCTTGTTAGATCTGTGAGTGTTTACACTACATGCCTAGGTGCTGATGGATTGAAGGTTTTTTGATATTTTAGCCGTTATTAGGTAGAATGCCTTCCACTTTACTGCAAAACTGCATAATTCGTAGCATCGGCAAGAAATATCCTACCAAAAAATGCCTGCTTGGAACTGTCCGTGGTCCAGCAAAAAGTTCAACATGTCTGTAGCAGACAGCCCAAGTTTCAAGATTGTAGGGCCATCCAAACAGCCGTAATAATAAAAACAACAAAAGTAGTCAGTGAAATTGGCTGTGTTCGGTCCCCCCACACTTTTGTGACGTAGGCGTGACGGTTCCCATAATTCATTGTGTCGGTCCCCACTTTCTGTGTCGGACCCCACTTTCGACCTAATTTCTCTGTGACGGACCCCACAACCAGCCTTTTTTGTGTCGGTCCCCACACCTTCTTGGATTTATGACTTGCCGGTTACTTGTATCATTGTATTCATTGAATCTAATTGTCTCGGAGTTATTTTTCAGCAAAAACCGACAAGGCAGCACCTTTTGTGATACCAAGTAAGTCAGATGACATCAGTATGTGTGTGTGTGTGTGTGTGTGTGTGTGTGTGTGTGTGAGAGAGAGAGACAGAGAGAGAGAGATTCAGATTCAGATTCAAAACTTTAATACAAAGGGATAAAGGTTTTAGGCAATGCCTAATCTTCCAACCTGTCCCTTTTAGACATACATGACATTATACATTACAATTATATATTTATATAACATGTATTGAACAGCCAAACGAATAACTAATTAACTAAGAATTTGTAATCAGGTTAAAAGTAACAAAACACTAGTTATAATAACGTGGTTCATTGATTAATAAAATGATGATTAAGATGTTATGCAGTAACAGTTATGATTTTAAAGCGTAGGGAGAGAATTATTTTTGACAAAGATATTTTCGAACATTTTTTTTAAAAGATGAAAGGGTTTGACATGTTTTACAGTACATTGGAAGTATATTCCACACAAGCGATCCCCAGTAGGATAAACTAGATTTATACAAATCAATGCGTGGGAGCGGTAGGGAGAGAGAGAGAGAGAGAGAGAGAGAGAGAGAGAGAGAGAGAGAGAGAGAGAGAGAGAGAGAGAGAGAGAGAGAGAGAGAGAGAGAGAGAGAGAGATTGACACCTTTCCAGATCACTCCGGTTATGCGACACTACCGCGAGCGTCACTACCGCGTGTCACACTACCGCGAGTACGACACTACCGCGTGTAACACTACTGCGTGTCACACTACCGCGAGTACGACACTACCGCGAGTATAACACTGCCGCGTGTCACACTACCGCGCGTACCACAACCGCGAGTACCATAACCGTAGAGAGAACGCATGCAAACTTACTTCTTGTGAGTTTGTGTTCTAACTTTGATTGGAAGCAACCCATTCTATATGTATTCTGATAGTGTGTTCTGATCGTTTTGAGTTCTTGGTTAGCATGACAAACATTGAATTAGTGTTCAGAGAACAGACCAGGCCTTTTTGTTTTATATTTCAAGGAAACATTTCAACCTTTGCCTTCAGCCATGGAAGTCATAAAATGACACGCGGTAATGTTATACTCGCGGTAGTGTGACACGCGGTAGTGTTATACTCGCGGTAGTGTCGTACTCGCGGTAGTGTCGTACTCGCGGTAAGTTTTGTTTCCGTACCCGCGACAGCGGCAGCGACAAAAGAAAACGCGCGCAAACGCGTGACGTGTTTCCGTACTTGCGTTTTAAACATGCGGTAAAATCTGTAAACTCCCGCGTTGCCGCGCGACAACGCGAAAAAATCGCTCCAGGACCCTTTCAAAAAAATCGCGTCGCTTGCCGCTTGTCGCGCCGCTAACGCGTCGCGCGTGTGGAAACACTCCTGGTCATTTTCTATGTGCTTGATTTTCGTCGCGCCGCTGGAAAAACGCTGTCGCGGGTACGGAAACACAACTCTCTCTCTCTCTCTCTCTCTCTCTCTCTCTCTCTCTCTCTCTCTCTCTCTCTCTCTCTCTCTCTCTCTCTCTCTCTCTCTCTCTCTCTCTCTCACACACACACACACACACACATACTGATGTCATCTGACTTACTTGGTATCACAAAAGGTGCTGCCTTGCCGGTTTTTGCTGAAAAATAACTCCGAGACAATTAGATTCAATGAATACAATGATACAAGTAACCGGCAAGTCATAAATCCAAGAAGGTGTGGGGACCGACACAAAATAGGCTGAGAAATTAGGTCGAAAGTGGGGTCCGACACAGAAAGTGGGGACCGACACAATGAATTATGGGAACCGTCACGCCTACGTCACAAAAGTGTGGGGGGACCGAACACAGCCAATTTCACTGACTACTTTTGTTGTTTTTATTATTACGGCTGTTTGGATGGCCCTACAATCTTGAAACTTGGGCTGTCTGCTACAGACATGTTGAACTTTTTGCTGGACCACGGACAGTTCCAAGCAGGCATTTTTTGGTAGGATATTTCTTGCCGATGCTACGAATTATGCAGTTTTGCAGTAAAGTGGAAGGCATTCTACCTAATAACGGCTAAAATATCAAAAACCTTCAATCCAACAGCACCTGGGCAGGTAGTGTAAACACTCACAGATCTAACAAGACCATTCTCAGAGAGCAACATTGCGTAATACTACCATAAATGGATGTTTTGTCCGCGAATTTTGGCGTGTGGGAACCGAGTGGGAACCGAACACAAAGGGTCAGGGCACCGAACACAAAGCGTAGGGGAACCGTCACAGTGTCACCGGTGTGAAGTGGTGCTGCTGTGGTTGATACTGTAGCTGAAAGCGCACACAGCTGTACAGTACAGATTTAACTTTCATTTGTAATGCTTGATAAATTGGTTGTTATTTAAAAACAATATTTTTGAATTTGCCTGGCAATTATTATTTCTAAGTATTTTCATTCGTGTACATTATTGCTATTGAACCGATGGTCAAATTATTTGGTTGGTAAGTTTGTTTGTTTGTTTGTTTGTTTGCTTAACGCCCAGCCGACCACGAAGGGCCATATCAGGGCGGTGCTGCTTTGACATATAACGTGCGCCACACACAAGACAGAAGTCGCAGCATAGGCTTCATGTCTCACCCAGTCACATTATTCTGACACCGGACCAACCAGTCCTAGCACTAACCCCATAATGCCAGACGCCAGGCGGAGCAGCCACTAGATTGCCAATTTTAAAGTCTTAGGTATGACCCGGCCGGGGTTCGAACCCACGACCTCCCGATCACGGGGCGGACGCCTTACCACTAGGTCAACCGTGCCGGTTGGTTGGTAAGTAAGTTAGTCATATGGTTAGTGGGTTAATGAGTTAGTGAGTGAACGAATGACTGAGTGAATGAGTTTAATGAGTTAAGTGCTTAGTTAGTTAGTTAGTTCGTTCTTTAGTTCGTCAGTCATTGTCATCGATCGACTGAAGCAGACGGGCGCAGTGGCCTAGTGGTAAGACGCCGGCCTCCGAAGCGAAAGGTCGTGGGTTTGAACCCCGGCCGCTGCCGCCTGGTGGGTTAAGGATATGATGGAGATTTTTCCGATCTCCCAGGTCATCTCATGTGCAGACCTGCCAGTGCCTTATCTCCCTTCGTGTGTACACGCAAGCACAAGACCAAGTGCGCACGGAAAAGATCCTGTAATCCATGTCAGAGTTCGGTGGGTTATAAAAACACGAAAATACCCAGCATGCTTCCTCCGAAAGCGGCGTATGGCTGCCTAAATTGCGGGGTAAAAACGGTCATACACATAAACATCAACTCGTGCAAAAACACGAGCGAACGTGGGAGTTTCAGCCCATGAACGCAGAAGAAGAAGAAGAAGAAGAAGAAGAAGAAGAAGAAGAAGAAGAAGAAGAAGAAGAAGAAGAAGAAGAAGAAGAGCGACTGAAGCAAACTTGCTTTGACGCGTGGGACGTTTCCTGACAATAGGCGACACTCAGATTGTTTCCCAAACCGCTGTTAAGGACCTAGGCGTGTACCTGGACTCTGCTCTGACAATGCAAAAACACATTAGTTTTGTTTGTAAATGTGCCTTTTTTGAGTTGTGCAAGATTTCCTCTGTCAGATCATTCCTGACACTCCAAGCCACTGTTCAACTTGTCTCCTCTCTGATCCTGAGTCGACTTGACTACTGCAACTCATTGCTTGCCGGCCTCCCCACTGAAGAACTTGATCGCTTACAGAGAGTCCAGAACAGTGCTGCAAGGCTCATTCTGCAGAAGTCTAAGAAAGACCATGTCACTCCCCTACTTACCACCCTTCACTGGCTTCCTATGAAGTACAGAATCGAGTACAAGCTCGCTCTGTTAGGGTACCGCTGTTTTGAGAAATCACTCCCCCCCCTATTTGTCCCATTCCCTCAGTATCTACGAGCCATCCCGTTCTCTCAGATCCTCCTCTGAAAAACTCCTTCGCATCCCCAAAACCAGGACCAAGACCTTTGGTGAAAGAACCTTTAGGTACCAGATTCCGACCGTCTGGAACTCGCTTCCAAGTTCTATCCGTGATTCCAGCAGCCTTTCCTCCTTCAAAACCCAACTCAAAACATACCTGTTTCGTAAAGCCTTTGCTTAGCCTGAGTAGACTCTCCACAACTCTATTCTGTTTTGGAACTCTCTACCCTGTATGTGCTTTATGGTCTCTTTGTCAATGGTATCTTTGTGTGTGCGCGTGCGTGCGTGCGTGTGTGTGTGTGTGTGTGCGTGTGTGTGTGTGTGTGTGTGTGTGTACTTTTAACATTGTACGCTAAGTTTTGCTTAGTGCTTGGGTTCTTGGTGTTATGTCTCAGTTAAATGTATGCTTTGTATGCTTGTTGATTTGTGCTAGTTTATTTTATAATGAATTTGTAAAGCGCCTGGAGCCAATTGATGGGACTCGCGCTATAGAAAAGTTATTTATTATTATTATTATTACTAGTTATGATTCATTTATTCATCCATGTACTAATGAAAGTCGACTAGTTCTTCTGAGTTAGTTAGTTAGTCATTGTCATCGTATGACGCAAACTTGCAATACGTGACTTCCCACTTGTAAACATTTACTATCCATGGCATGATCAAAACTGACACAGACACTTGTATGATGGCTCCATCCGGAACAGAAACATGCGTAGGCATCAACGCCATTTTGCTCCGAATGGAATCAATATTTATTTTGTTTTTATCTGCCGTCACCAAATGTTAAAGCAAACACATTTGCACCATTTGACCTTCGAACTGCATATATCTACTGACTAAACGTACACTCTCACACTCTTAATCATCTTTTATTTCTCAATAATCTGACCAGCCGATTTCAAAGGATAGCATTCCAACCATACAGTCATATACTCATCCAGGATATGTCTCAGAACTGGTCCGCACAACACAGGCTCTGCAGCGAACACTCCAGTCATTGAAACTAACGAGTTGTAGTCGTCTTCTTCAAAGGACGCTTTCTTCGCGCTGCTCTCCCTTGCTTCCTGCCAAAATTAGGTTGTGCCCCTTGTCAAATCTGTGTTCTGGGTTTATGGACATTTTGTGTACTCCGATGGAAGAACGATTTCAAAGGAGAAGGCCAACCTTGAACGGGATATTTTTATGTTGTTGTTGTTGTTGTTGTTGTTGTTGTTAATAATAATTGTCAGTAAGTACTGGTGTCACATGACTGATGTAAACCAGTTGAATGGCTAATGGCGATGCGCTAAAACTGTTAGCGCACTCTTGGAGTGCGCTAACTTTTCCACAGAGCGTATTCTTCCGCCCCTTGCCTAAGCGAGACTGTGCTCTCATCCTCAGAATTAGTTAATGACATGTCGCTTATATTCTCCACAATACCAAATGACCATAAATTCCCTGCTTCTCAATAAAGCAGAAGTGGGTTTTTTTTCTGACAGATTGCATGTGCCTGTGCCACAGTGCCACTGATCTAAAAATAGAAACCGCTGTGTTTCATCTCATTTTCGCCGACTTGCATAGATTCTTCTCATATGCCGTGTTAGTGCATGTAGCTTATCATCCACATTACCAAATGATGAGTTAGTATACACTTCCCAGCGGCTAACAGAAAACACAAGTGTTATTCCGATAACGTACCAGCCAGAAATCTCCTTACTAAATAAATAGACCAGCATTTGTAAGACTGACTCGATCGACTCTGTCATACGTAGCAGACTACACTGAAATACGACTGCATCAGTTCAGTAAATGAATGGTTTCCGAATTATTATTTCAAGACAAGAACAATCGTAATCGAAAACGTGTAGGGTTCAGAACGTTCTTACCATATAAGACTTATTACCAGCCTGCCTCATGCGTGCAGACTCAGTGCAGACTGCAGTGGTTCGATTGCCCTAGCCTAGCAGACGACATAAACCCTGCTTAGCAAATTAACATGTTGGGCAAATGTGAACGAAAAAACGATGGGGATATAATACGTGTAGGGTTCAGAGCATTCTTACCGTTCATATTTAGTATCAGACTCCCCGATGAGTGAAGATACAACACGGGAAATATGCCACATTTATTTTGAAAATGTGCTAACCGTCGAGTCATTCGGGGGGTAGTCAATTCAAGGGGAGTCACTCCGCACAGTCAATCCGTCGAAGCTCGACTGGAGGTTTCGAATCGCAAATAACGAAGAGCACAGTCCTTTCTCCGAGTTCAAATGAGGTCTCTCAGAAAGATCATCACTGTTCAGCTTAACGCTACACTGGAATTTACCAACAGAAATTAAAATGCGTAAGACGAAAGCACGACACACTTGAGACACCCCACATGCACAAAAGTAGATCTTAGGCCAAACAAAAATAGTCTGTTTATGGTAACATAGGCAAACAAAAAAATAGGGTCGGTAGGTCGGGATTTTTGTTTTCTTTTTTTCCTAAAAAACATACTTTTAAGTTATTTTGCCAAAAAACAAAGACTTTTTTTCTCCCAAAAAATGCCAAAAAAAGAAGGTCAAGGGTCGCGCGAAAAAATAGGGTCGGTCGGGATACCGTAAACAGCCTTTTTTTTTTTTGCCTTACTGTACATGACCTGACCACCCAGTTATGCCTATTCAAATGCGCGTAGCAAAATGTGCGTTTGAAATCTTCTTTTTTCTATGGCGGTACTGACAATATCGTTATTGAAACAATCCCAGTGCACTAAGGGATTTATAGAGCAAATCTCGAAAATAATTATTGAACTCAGCGCTATGCGCTTCGTCCAATAATGAATTTTCGAGATTTGCTCTACAAATCCCTTGGTTTGTTTGTTTGTTTGCTTAACGCCCAGCCGACCACGAAGGGCCATATCAGGGCGGTGCTGCTTTGACATATAACGTGCGCCACACACAAGACAGAAGTCGCAGCACAGGCTTCATGTCTCACCCAGTCACATTATTCTGACACCGGACCAACCAGTCCTAGCACTAACCCGACCCATGCTGTTACATCAGATAAAACCATCCCTCCACTTTGGCACAAACCAACAAGTCGCGTAAAGCGAAATTACTACATTTAGTCAAGCTGTGGAACTCACAGAATGAAACTGAACGCACTGCATTTTTTCACAATGACCGTAGTCCGCCGCTAGTGCAAAAGGCAATGAAAGTGACGAGCCTGTTTAGCACGGTAGCGGTTGCGCTGTGCTGCATAGCACGCTTTACTGTACCTCTCTTCGTTTTAACTTTCTGAGCGTGTTTTTAATCCAAACATATCATATCTATATGTTTTTGGAATCAAGAACCGACAAGGAATAAGATGAAATTAGTTTTAAAACGATTTCGGAAATTTAATTTTAATCATAATTTTTATATTTTTAATTTTCAGAGCTTGCTTTTAATCCGAATATAACATATTTATATGTTTTTGGAATCAGAACACGATGAAGAATAAAATGAAAGTAATTTTGGATCGTTTAATAAAAAAATAATTTTAATTACTGTTTTCAGATTTTTAATGACCAAATTCATTAATTAATTTGTAAGCCTCCATCCTGAAATGCAATACCGAAGTCCGGCCCTTGTCGAAAATTGCTTGGCTAAAATTTCATTCAATTTGATTGAAAAATGAAGGTGTGACAGTGCCGCCTCAACTTTTACAAAAAGCCGGATATGACGTCATAAAAGACATTTATCGAAAAAAATGAAAAAAACGGTCCGGGGATATTATACCCAGGAACTCTCATGTAAAATTTCATAAAGATCGGTCCAGTAGTTTACTCTGAATCGCTCTACACACACACACACGCACAAACACACACACACACACACATACACCACGACCCTCGTCTCGATTCCCCCTCTATGTTAAAACATTTAGTCAAAACTTGACTAAATGTAAAACTCAACATCCCGACTGATTCTTGCACAGACTGAGAATTTCTTTTTTGTTTGTTAATCTTCTTTTCTTCTTCTTTTCGATCGCCGATCACACTTGGAGTCCAGATCTTGAGATATATAATAAGTGGTCCTCTGCAGCGCAGCCACTGGCCCGTACAGCTTGTTGTGCAGGGACTCCGGCAATGGCCAGATTTCCGCTCTCAGCACCTGGTGGTTCCTGCAGTCTCTTAGGATGTGGGCCGTGTCCTGCTCTGCTTCTCCATAAGAACACATGGGGGAGGGCACAACATGCAGCTTCTTGTGGAGATGCTGGCTAAGTCTGTTGTGTCCCGTTCTCAGGCGGAAGATGACCACCTGCTGTGGTCTGGATAGCAGGTGGTAGCTGTCCTGTGGCTGGGGCGTCCTGTGCAGAGACTTAATGATGGTCTTCATCTCTGTCAGGCTCACAGGGTTGTTCTCTTGCTCATCTTCTGCACCCAGCTTTGCCATCCTGTCCGCCTCTTAGTTTCCTTGTACACCACAGTGGGAGGGGATCCATTGCAGTACTGTCCTCAGGCTCTTGATGTTGTGTAGAGCGTGTTCCAGCTGAGGCAGTTTGCTACTGGTCATTGCTTGTAGTACTGACAGAGCGTCAGTCAGGAAGACCACCTGGTTGTCATGGTTGACTCTGTCGTTGATGGTGTATGCTGCATGGATCAGTGCTTGTACCTCAGCTCTGTAGTTTGTACAGTGGAGGCCTGTTGGTATAGCCTCTGCTTGCCACTCTCCACTGGGGTACTGGACATTATTATTATTATTATTATTATGAACATTTGTGCGCCTAATCTAAATATAGCCCTAGGCGCTTACAAAATATAAAATACATAGTGAACATTATACGAAACACAAATCGACAAGGACCAACACCCCCGCTCCTCCATTTTTGACGGCCTCTGTGGCTGACCCATCAGTATACACCCGTATCCATGCTTCTTGGGGGTACCTTTCTTCAAGCATGGCAAGAGTCAGGGCTTTTTTTCGTCACATTGCTCTGCTCGTCCTTTGTTGTGAGGTAGGGGACACTGGTCTGTATGTCCAGGTTTCCTTGTCTGTCTTCCCAGGGTGGGGAGTCAAGGGAGAAAGATGGTGGCTCCACTAGCTCTGGCATCTCTGTCTTGTTTGTTAATCAATTAATTTCTTGAAACCACAAGCATGAAGGGTTATTCCCCAGAGCTGTGTATTAGTGTAAACCATGCTACGAAGTTGACATTTCTTTTGTTTGTTTGTTTGTTTGCTTAACGCCCAGCCGACCACGAAGGGCCATATCAGGGCGGTGCTGCTTTGACATTTAACGTGCGCCACACACAAGACAGAAGTCGCAGCACAGGCTTCATGTCTCCCCCAGTCACATTATTCTGACACCGGACCAACCAGTCCTAGCACTAACCCCATAATGCCAGACGCCAGGCGGAGCAGCCACTAGATTGCCAATTTTAAAGTCTTAGGTATGACCCGGCCGGGGTTCGAACCCACGACCTCCAGCTCACTGGGCGGACGCCTTACCACTAGGCCACCGTGTTGCGGTTGACATGTCCTTACTTAACTGAGAAATTGTAACCATTTGGTTTCATTAATAAGAACTGGTTCGATATATATCCTTGGACTGCTGATAAAGAATTATAAATACTTGCACAGTGTGTGTGTCTACGTTCTTGAGTCAATTACAAGGGTCTTAAGTAACTTTGTAACATGGAAACCAAAGGTTGTGACATGGATTTGAACATTAACAATTATTATAAATAATTTTAAAAAGGCACAAATGTGACCCTCCACCACGAAATGAGTCGCATGTCACCTCGCGCGGTTCTGCGCTAGGCTTGATATAAGTCCGGAGAGTGTATGGTAACAGCGTGAGGGTCACCTTAGTCACAGGCTTATAACTCAAACAGTGTTCGCTCTTTTTTTTAAAACGGTTTTCACCACTGGATAGAGCATAAAAAACTCTTTAGGAAATTGTAAGAATATGAAAATCATGCAAAGGTAACATGCGACTCATTCCGTGATGGAGGGTCACAAATATATGCTATGTTTTTTTGTTGCATGTCTGTTTCATTATCTAATTGTGACCCTCCACCACGAAATGAGTCGCATGTCACCTCGCGCGGTTCTGCGCTAGGCTTAATATAAGTCCGGGGAGTGTCTGGTAACAGTGTGAGGGTCACCTTAGTCACAGGCTTATAACTCAAACAGTTTTCGTTCTTTTCTAAAACGGTCTTCACCACTGGATATAGCACAAAAAACTCTTTAGGAAAATGTAAAATTTTGAAAATCTTGCAAAGATGACATGCGACTCATTCCGTTGTGGAGGGTCACAATTGGAGTATTACTGAAACAAGTAAAGAGAATACATTCAAATTGCCAATGAATATACGTTAAAACCTTTTAAAGTACTGAAAATGCATGTCACAAAATGGTATACAGCTCTGGAGTATAATCCTGAAACAAAGGTCTATCACAAGGTCCGTATTTGCTCTGGCCAGGGAGTATTCTTTCCTCTTTCCTCCCCAAAAGTCAAAAGGGCACTGCGACCTTAGTTTGGCATTCCACGCACGAGAACATGACACGGCGAGAAAGGTGAGTGTTTTACCACTGTGCCACCACATGCGCCCCCCTCGGGGCCAGTCGCGAAGTCACACATCCATTTAGACGTGATTGCATTCGGCTTATCCCACTCCCACTCGTGTCTAATTCTGAGGGGAATTTCGGCCAGAACATCTCTACCCAACTGTTTACAACATGTTTCGCTACGTTTGACACCGAGCTGCTACTACCAAAATAAATCAAGGTAAGTGTTAAAAGGCTGCATTTTAAGGTAGACTCAGTATCCGGTTGCTGAATACTATATGCCTCTCTGATATGAGTTACACAATCGCGTGTGCATTGTGTGTGAAGTGTCCTTAACTACTACTGAAACACGTTCAAGAGAAGTCGAAAAGCTGAATGCAAAGTGGAAGTCATATGTAAATTTGTCTCAATGTAAGTTACAAAATGGCGTGTGCATTTTGTGTGAAGCGTCCTTTTTACTACGAGACTACTAAAACACTTCAAGAGAAGTCGAAAAGCTGTATGCAACTTGGAAGTCATGTTTACATTTGTCTGAGTGAAAGCTTTGTTTTGGACCCTCGGCTAGAATTGTTACCACAACTCTTTGCAGCATCGTTACGTTTTGAATTACTACTACTACTACTACCACAACTACAACAACTACTACTACGACTACGTGACGACTACTACTACTACTACTACTACTACTACTACTACTACTACTACTTATACTACTACAACTACTACTACCACTACTACTGCTACTACTACTACTACTACTACTACTACTACTACTACTAGTACTACTACTACAACAACTACTACTACGACTACCACTACTACTACTACTACTACTACCACTACTTCCACTACCACTACTACTACTTCCACTACCATTATTTCTACTACTACTACTAATACTACTACTACTATTACTACTCACTACTACTACTACTACTACTACTACTACTACTACTACTACTACTACTACTACTACCACCATCGCAACTAGAACACTATAAAGATAAGTTAAATTGTTGCACAATGTAGGTAGACTCTGCACTTCAAAGTTAGTGGGAGAGGTTATATTATCTGTGTACGATTTTTGTTTGGTTTTGTATTTTGTACTGTTTTTATTGTTTTTTATTTGTTTGGGGGGGGGGGTCTTGGCTAGAATGACTCCTTGCAACTCAGTGTTTACAACATGTATCGCTAACTTGTATCCTACAAACTACTAACACACACCTACTGCGATGCAAGTCTGAAAGGTTGTATAACTTCAGGACTTTGTGTGTGTACAAACGTGTGTGTCATTATTATGCGTTGTTCGGGATCGGAGCTCTTTGCTAGAATTTCTTCACATAACTGTTTACGACATGCACTGTTAAATTTGACGCCTCTCACACACACACACACACACACCCCTAAAACACTCGAACGTATTTCCAAGAGGCTGTTTTAACTCGGTGCACGAACTTGAGTGGAAGTTTCTTCGGTGCAGACTAGCCTTAATTTCGTGGGATATTTTTGAAGTGGTTGCAAATGTCTCAACGGACGTCACAGCGGTAGAGACTTTTCTCTGTCCCGTCGGAAAAGCATGGGCAGCATGCACAATGACAGTTCGTCGTCACTCAAGCCCAGTGACTATTACTCAAGGGCTTTTCGTTCGCGTCCTAAGATTTAGTGGACTACTGTGACAACAAAACGCGGACTTCTTTTCCTCAGTGTTGGATATCACATATGATTATGTGCGAACTACGTAAGTGTGCGTGTGTGGGTGTGTGACAATTTATGCTACAACTAGAAGTCAGTGTGAATTGTGGGTTTGAAGTGTTTGACTTCGTGTGAGGAACTATCTGCTCATGGGGACAGCGCTGTCTGTGAATTATTCTTCCTTGTCTGTAAGTGTCTGTGAACTGTGTAGTGTGAAATAGTATCTACGGTTGTGATTTCGCTGTGTGAATTGCGGGTTTGAAGTGTTTGACTTCGGGTAAAAACAAACCACTCTCCAGAGGCCGCAAAACTCACAAGCACTGAGTGTTGAGTCAATTCTCCCTGTCTCCGAGCACAGGCTGTTGCGTGAATTATCGTCTTCTGTTCAATGTGACTTCGCTTGCCCAGTTGGGATATAATATGGAACCCACACCGTTGTCGGAGTAGACATGTTGATACTTCACTGCGACACCGGCGCTTTTGTGAGTAAATTAGGGAGATTCAAGAGACAGCACGTTTCGTTTTGCAGCTCGTTTCGTTTGGTGAATGAGTCACCCCGCGAAACGGAACGTGAAACGAGACGGCATAGGCCACAGACAAGATTTAGATGTATTCACGTTTCGTTTCGGAATGAAGGAAGGGCGATAAATCTTCAAGTGAAATTATCACGTCTGTCCTCGATCAGAATGGGGAAAAAAAAACCTAGGAGGTGGTCCAGAATCGGGCATACTTTGATTATTTTCAGTCCAAATAAATCACACAGACTTTGTTTATACAAAATCACATACGAAGCCAGAATAAAAATTCGATGCGATGACCTACTTCTGCTTCGCCATTTGCTTTCTTCACCATGAAGTTGGATAAATGTACCAGGATCAGCACCCTTCAAAATATTTCAGTTCACAACAGTTGTCTACCTCCAATGAACACATTCTCAGCGCTGAAAGACTGTGAAAGGGTTGATGAATCTAGCAATGCATAAAATGGCCAACAAATAAAACTGTTAGTGTGCAAAAATACTCACAAAAGTTGACGAAATATTGTTCGTTTTTTGGGGGTGGAAAACGTGACTGCGTTTTGACGTTCCACGTTCCGTTTCAGTTGACCTTCACCTTTCCAGCGAGAGACTCACGAAATGATGACGTTTACCACGACTTCAAAACGAAACGTCCCGACGTTTCGTTTATTAAATCTCCGTACTATTGGGTACCGCTAGATTGACTGGGGTCATGTCAGTGCTTGCATGGTACTTGAAGGGTGCGTGATTTTAGTAGCATTGTTCAAGTTGTGGTGAAATAGAGCACTGTTCGCTGTGTTCTAATAAGTTGACGCACGACTGCGCTTGTTGTAAACAACGGATATATGCATAAGTGTACACTTCTAACCACACACAGATACTGGTACCCAGAGGGAATGACACTGACATAGAGAAAGGACCGACAAATAGACACGCGCATGCACGCACAGTGGCGCACACATTCACCCCCCCCCCCCACACACACACTCACACACACACACTCCCACACACACACACACACACACACTCAGTCACACACACACACTCACACACATACACACACTCACACACACACACACACACACACACTCACACTCACACACACACTCACACTCACACACACACTCACACACATACACACACTCACACACACACACTCACACACACACACACACTCACACACACACACACTCACACACACTCACACACACACACACT
>NC_090255.1:29133653-29141418 GCF_037325665.1 Littorina saxatilis | reverse complement strand
TCTCTCTCTCTCTCTCTCTCTCTCTCTCTCTCTCTCTCTCTCTCTCTCTCTCTCTCTCTCTCTCTCTCTCTCTCTCTCAAATATATAGCCATCACGGCTTGGAACACTAACAGACGGATCAGGACAGAAAGCTGTTTTCAGTCAACAATGTGGAGAAGAGAAACCGGTTCGGATAGATGTTTTTCTTCGGCCAGTGAAAATATTGAAAGTTCAATATTTGGCTTTGTGTTTAATAAGTCAGCCGAGAAATGAGGTTGGCATTCAAACAAGGAAGAGCTGGAAATGTCAATTCAGTGCTTTTACTGTAGGTGTTTTTCCTCAGCAGAAAATAGCTATGCAGTGTGTGAACTTGTTGAAAGAGTTGTCTTCTTCTTCTTCTGCGTTCGATGTTATGGCCGTTAAATCTTCAGTTCGGTGGCTGCCAAGAACTCCGCAGTCGAAAGAGTTGTCGACCTTGGCAATTATTTTGTTTTGTATATTTATAAAGAATGAGCTCGCGAACTCAGCACATGTTGAAGTACATACGAGCTAAAAACCTCACTGCTTGCTCTCTCTTTTCAATTGTTTTAGAAACAATATATATCTTAATTTCTTCCAAGTAGAACCTACAAGCACCATATTTGAGGTGTACAGATAAAGGTTTTATTCCTGACAGACCTGTTCTTTGCTTTCAGTTGTGGCACACACACACACACACATACACACACACACACACACTCACACCCACACATACCCCCCCCCACACACACACACACTCACACACATACACACACACACACTCACACACATACACACTCACACACACACACACACACACACACACACACACACACAAACACACACACACTCACACACACACACACACACACACACACACACACACACGAACGAAGAAACAGCTTCCTTTTACTAAACATTGTTCGTGATTGTTGTTCTTCTTTTTGTTTCTTGTTCGTTTGTTTGTTTTAACTGAATACATGCACAAACCCATTCATACTACATATCTACCTGCTTTACTCTCTCTCTCTCTCTCTCTCTCTCTCTCTCTCTCTCTCTCTCTCTCTCTCTCTCTCTCTCTCTCTCTCTCTCTCTCTCTCTCTCTCTCTCTCTCTCTCTCTCTCTCTCTCTCTCATGTCGACTGTCATACGATGATGATGATTATTATTATGATTAATATTATTATGATTATTATTCATGAAGCATGTAATTTTGAAACTTTGTACACCCCGAATTGAAATGGACCCAAGGCCGGCCTAATCAATAAACCATCCAGACTCCAGACTCCAGACTCTCTCTCTCTCTCTCTCTCTCTCTCTCTCTCTCTCTATGTCTCTCTCTCTCTCTCTCTCTCTCTCTCTCTCTCTCTCTCTCTCTCTCTATCTCTCTTTCTCTCTGTCTCTCTGTCTCTCTCTCTCTCTCTTTTTCAGTTTTCAGTGTGTGAAAACTGATTTTGTTTTCGACGAGGGCCGGATGAAAAAAAGCATGAATACATTGCTTATTCTGTTACCCTCGAAAAATAAAATTCATTCAATTCAATTCTCTCTCTCTCTCTTGGCAGAAACATACACACATACTCTTTATTTGGTTTCTCCCTTCCTTGCCTAGCATACCCCCACCATTCCCCCTCCCCCCCTCCCCTCTCTCACACTCGATCCTCCTCCCCCTCATGGTGAGAGCGATTGATCCTATTAGAGCCAGGAAGCGCGAGTGATTATTTGTAGCTCGCGGAGTCGATACTGATACCGTTCTCGTACCAGGGAACAATCTCCTCGGCGATTAGCTATAGCGACAGTCGATACAGCTTTAAAGGCGCCATCGATTTGCAAAAATTAAGGGAGAAAGAAAAAGAGTGAAGGAATAATTGGAGATGGGGGGTTGTCCAGTTGGGCTGATTCTGTGAGAGAGTGAGTGTGTGTGTGAGAGAGAGAGAGAGAGAGAGAGAGAGAGAGAGAGTGAGAGAGAGAGAGAGAGAAGAGAGACAGAGAGAGAGGGGAGAGAGAGAGAGACAGAGACAGACAGAGAGAGAGAGAGAGAGAAAGAGAGAGAGAGAGAGAGAGAGGGGGGGAGAGAGAGAGAGAGAGAGAGAGAGAGAGAGAGAGAGAACGAGACAGAGACAGAGACAGAGACAGAGACAGAAAGACAGATAGACAGACAGACAGAAACATTCTGTATTCAAGAGTTTTCTCTTTATCTACTGATCTGCAAACTCGAAAATCCAACCTTACCTTTTCGAAGTAACTCAGTTTACGAACATGCATCCTGTCACGGGATGATGCACAGTACACAATGACAATCGACAATGACTCCCAAGAAAAAAACGTGTCACTATTTAAAGCCGTGACCGACTTTTGAAGGCACGCTCGTCAATAAATCTTCCACAAGAATAATTTGTCACAATCAAAGTCACTGAATAATCTATCATTTGCATAGGCTCACAGACGTACCCAACCGCAGAATGATGCACCACACACACAGCTTCAAGAAGAGTATGCTACATTATTAAACTGGCTGAACAATTTGTAAGTGCGAATGCTCCACAACAAATCCTCCACAACAATAATTTGTAACAATTAAAGTCACTGAATAATCTATCATTAGCACAGGCTCACCCAAGCTTCAAACCGCAGAATTCTGCTCCGCACACACAGCTTCAAGAAGAGGATGCTACATTATTAAACTGGCTGAACAATTTGTTAATGCGACGCTCGAACACGAATCCTCTTCAACAATAATTTGTCATAATTAAAGTGACTGAATAATCTATCATTGGCACAGGCTCACAGAAGTACCCAACCGCAGAAAGAGACACCGCGCACACAGCTTCAAGAAAAAGTATGCTACATTATTAAACTGTTCTGAACAATTTGTAACTTATATGCGACGATCCACGACGAATTCTCAACAACAATAATTTGTCACAATTAAAATGACTGAACACTTTGTTGTCGGCACAGGTTATCTAGAAACTGCATCGCACAGACAATCTCCAACAACGGAACCGCAACGACTGAATTTGTCACAATTAAAACTCTGAATCATGTGTTATTATCACTGATACTGTCAGCCCTCCAGCTTCACCAGAGACTGTCGTTCAAGGATAGGATTCTACAGCCACACAAGGCGCTGCAGCACATCCACACACTGACACATGGCGCATCAAGGATAGGACTCTACAGCCACACGAGGCGTTGCAGCACATCCACACACTGACACAGGGCGCATCAAGGATAGGACTCTTCGGCCACACAAGGCGTTGCAGCACATCCACACACTGACACAGGGCGCATCAAGGATAGGACTCTACAGCCACACAAGGCGTTGCAGCACATCCACACACTGACACAGGGCGCATCAAGGATAGGACTCTACAGCCACACAAGGCGTTGCAGCACATCCACACATTGACACGGAGCGCATCAAGGATAGGACTCTACAGCCACACAAGGCGCTGCAGCACATCCACACACTGCCACAGGGCGCATCAAGGATAGGACTCTACAGCCACACAAGGCGTTGCAGCACATCCACACACTGACACAGGGCGCATCAAGGATAGGACTCTACAGCCACACAAGGCGCTGCAGCACATCCACACACTGACACAGGCATCATCTTACGAGACTACGCTTTGCCAGTGACCATGATGACTCCACACATAAGCTTCAATAACTACCGTTAAAGTGAGTGAACAAAATGATGATAGGCACAGGCACACGGAGGAACCCAACCGCAGATGGTTTTGTTCACGGAAAAACGCAGCTCACAACTTAATTATATGTTTTTGTCACCGATACTCCACCCCAAGCTTCAATAACTGCCGTTAAAGGGAGTGAACGAATCAGTTATTGTTGACACAAGCTCACAGATGACCTAACTCCAGATGGGGTTTTTTTCACGGAAAAACGCAGTCTCACACATAAGCTTCATTAACTGCCGTTAAAGTGAGTGAACCAGTTATTGTTGGCATTGGCACAGGCTCACAGAGGGACCAACCGCAGATGCTTTTTGCACGAACACACGCAGTCCATACCTTAGCCTAAACAAATATATGTTCGCAATTAAAATGTTTGAACAATTTTTAGTTGGCACGTTTACTCTACGAGGAAGCCCCATCAACTGGTATTGCAGTGAATGAACAATGTGTTCAGTATTGGCACAGGCTCAAGGGAGCGATAGAACAATACTGAGGCAAATATAACAAGACGCAACAACAACAATTGATGTTCGTGAACAATATAAGATGTTTGATGGGTTGTTGACAGACCAGCTTTTTTGTTGGTCCGAGAGAGAGCATATTGTCTTTTGTTTCATTTTTATTGACCAAGGCCGAAGGCCGCGGTCAATAGGCTACATATGAAACAAAAGTCGATATGCCCCCCGAGGACAGACACAAAAAAAACTGGTCTGACAACAAACCACCAAACATCGTTTTAGTCATCATTTTGGTAGTGAGAAACTAAGTGCAAAATCAACACAGGGAGCCATGCTTTGAAACACGAGTTCCGTTTCGATAATACATGGTTTGGGGCCCCAGCACGTTGTTGCAATCAAAGCTGGCGTGTGAAAGCAACTTTCTCTGTGTTTTGACTGAGTTCATAACATGTTGAGATAAGTCGATCAGGTTTGAGGATGCATAGTTCTGTAGGTTCCTCTCAGTACTCCACCCCCTCGTTTCAGTTGTGAATATTAAGCTATAGTGATTGAATGTGGAAGCTACGTTGGGTCAAAGGTCACAGAAGATGTGCATCGTGCAGCAAGGCACGTTGGGTCAAAGGTCACAGAAGATTTGCGTCGTGCAGCAAAGGAAAGAATCGTGATCTTGTTTCCGATTCATTGCCTCTTTGTTTTTCATTAGACCTGCCAGTCTACTTGCTCGGCTTTGTTAGATGTTTGCATATCTCGTTGCAATGTTCTTTGCTTTTATTGTTATTTTTTATTTGCGCTTCGTTTATCGATACAACGTCTTGTGCACGGGTCAAAATGTGTGAGTCAGGGGTCGTCAGCTGGTTTGACGTTCGTGTTTCTCCGAACGTCTGTGTATCGAAACACAGATACACGCACTCCTCGACTGTGTAAGAAGAGAAAACATATCGCTAGGTTTCATTTGTTTATGATGAATGTTTGACCTGTCATGAAGTAGTTTTGTATTTTGTTTACTTTTGCCAGTTTGCCAGTTCGTTTTTGGAACTTTGCAAAGAAGTGTCGTCTGTCTAGATCCGGCGAAACGCCAATGAAAAAAGCCGAAGAATCCCCGAGCGTTTCTATTGGGTTGCTTTTGATTATCCATGCATAACCTGCTTCCTGCAACCATGGGAACCGGGGATATATTGCATGGGGAACATGAGATTTATTTCCCAACTGGCTGTGAATGAAAACTCGTGAAAATGATAACAATTTGTGTTATTGGCACACTCCAGAAAGCATCATCCAACTCCACAGAACTAATTATGGAGATAGACGATGCAACCCAAAACAGAGTATCGCAATTGATGTGAGTGAACAATTTGTGTTATTGGCACAGACACTCCACAACAAATATTCAACACTGACTGAATTAGAAGCAATTCCATTCTTTCCATACCATCCTGAAGAAGGCAGTTACATGCCGAAATATTGATATCAAAGTACCTAACCTGGTTACTGGTGTATTTTTTTTGTTATTTAGCAATTAAACTGTGTGAACGGCTTGTCACCGGCACAGCCACCACACAACGCTTTAACAACTGACTACATTTGTCACAATCAAAAAGAATGAATAATTTGTCATCAGCCAAAGTACTATACACTGAAGCTTCAGCAAATGCCATTAAACCGAATGAACAATTTGCTACAGACACAGTGTTATGAGCTGCAGCGCGTCACTTCGGAGTAGTGAGAAATAGGTCACAAAACATAGCATCCACAATAATTTGTCACAATTAAAATGAACAAACACTTTGTCATTGGCCCACACAGCACACTGAAGCCTCAACAAATGAATGCAATTGGTCCGAGTGAACAAATTCTTACAGGCACACTGTTAGGAGCAACAGCGCGTCGCTTCTGAGTAGTGTGAGGCACAGGTCACAAAAAGTAGCATCCACAATAACCTGTCACGGCCGAAGTGAGTGAGCAATTTGATTTTGTCACGATCACAGACACTCCCCTGCGAAGCTTTAATAACTGTCTCTGTCACAGTTGAAGGGAGTGAACAAGTGGTACAGGCACTCCACAATAAAGCTCCAATAACTGAATATATACACTTTAAACGGAGTTAAACAATGTGTTTTTGGCTCAGGCTCCAATGAACTGTTTGACTACAGTGAGGCAAAGGTCACACAGAAAAGCACCCACAATATCGTGTCTGAAACTGAAGTGAGGAAACAACTTATTAATGACTACTACACTCCATAAATGATAACTGAATTTGTTGTGCTTAGAATGTCTGAAACAATAGTGTTATTCACACACGTATTCCGCACTGAAGCTGTCAACAATACTGACCTTGTCACAAATATATGCAATGAATGAAAGGCACAGTCACAGGCACCGAAGAGCAACAGCGAGTGGCCATATTCCGAGCAATGAGACCAAGGTCAAAAGCAACGCTGTTTTGATATAATACGCTACGCTGTCCGCAAACGTGTCTGCGTCGATGCGGGTGTTTCGCATTATAGGGTGTTTCAATTCAAAGCCGTGAGGGTTGAACTTAGATTTGTGACGTCCACATTCTTAGGGCTAATTTAGATGTGTGACGTCCTAGATATGAGGGCTATCTTAGATTGATGACGTCCCAATTACGAGGGCTAAGTTAGATTTGTGACGTGCTAATTAATAGGGCTAACTCAGATGTGTGACGTCCCGAGTGTAGAGGCCTTAGTCAGTGACGTCCCAATAATGAGGCGTAACTTAGATTTATGACGCCCCAATTATGAAGGCTAACTTGTATTTGTGACGTCCCAATTATGAGGGCACACACACACACACACACACACACACACACACACAGCCACAACCACACACACACACACACACAACCACACACACACACACACACACACACACACACACACACACACACACACGCACGCACACACACACACACACACACACACACACACACACACACACACACACACATACGGTGCACTTTAAAAAAAAACTGTAATTCTTCCTTGTACATTTTCGGACATTATACCCTTGCGCAATTCTGATCCTGAACAATCTCCCCATGAATAAGGATCAGTCACCTATACCCGTGAACTTAGTCGAGCGACCGCTGACTGTGTGCTTTCATAAGAAGCTTCAACTCGGATGACTTTGTCAGTTTTTCCTGCTAGAGGGCTTTCGTAATTTGACACAGAATCGATCATTGCTTAGAGACTTGCAATAAAGTCATGAAAGACTTCCGTCATTATCTTTTTAATGACTCATGACTGTCACGACTGCCATTTTACGCATGTTTAGACTACCGTTTAAGTGTGTTCCGGGTTAACACAAACAAAATGAAAAGAAGAACATATTGGTTTGGAGCCCGCTGGAAAAACTTTACTGAAGGTTTTTTTTTACTCGAAGAGCGTACTGTGCAGTATGCTACGTAGGTTAAAGGCACAGTAAGCCTCCCGTAAACCATCACAGATACTGTTAGGCTTTTACACACTGTACAAACACCCTTTCATTTAAAGGCATATGTACTCGATGACTATACACGCTAATTGCTTTACCAACAGCTGGAGACATGCTAAATTAAGTTCCCTGCAAAATATTGTGGTCTAGGACCCCTTCA
>NC_090255.1:29093653-29128653 GCF_037325665.1 Littorina saxatilis | reverse complement strand
GATCATCTAATGCATTAGATACACACACAAAAAAAAGAACCAAACAAAGATAGAAATTAAATGTCCGCGGCCCAGAATGTCATGTTCCAAAGTGCGTGAAATGAACAGATGAACTCTTATATTTAGGTTGACAGATTTAGAGTCGGTTGGTTGTGACACATTATTTTACCCGAATACGCGTTACCTGGTTCACCCGTGAACTCTATTATACCACTATTAGCAGCTTCAGCATCAGCAGCAGCAGCATATCATCACCAGCGCATGGTCGTCGTCAACATTATTGTCTTTATCGCCATCGTTGTCAGCATCATTATTATCGTTATTGTACCGTCATCTTCGTCATCATAAACGTCGTCGCCATATCGTTCACGCTGTCGAATGACCGGCACGGTTGGCCTAGTGGTAAGGCGTCCGCCCCGTGATCGGGAAGTCGTGGGTTCGAACCCCGGCCGGGCCATACCTAAGACTTTAACATTGGCAATCTACTGGCTGCTCCGCCTGGCGTCTGGCATTATGGGGTTAGTGCTAGGACTGGTTGGTCCGGTGTCAGAATAATGTGACTGGGTGAGACATGAAGCCTGTGCTGCGACTTCTGTCTTGTGTGTGGCGCACGTTATATGTCAAAGCAGCACCGCCCTGATATGGCCCTTCGTGGTCGGCTGGGCGTTAAGCAAACAAACAAAATCACGCTGTCGAATACCAGAAAACTCCACCCTCCACCCCGCCCCCCTCCCTTCCTCCCTCCCTTCGTCATTTCGAACAGAATATAATTTAGACAGCGACGAACCCCGAAGTGGACTTCCAGAAGACTTTGCTAAGTCTGTTTTCCCGAAGATTCAGCGCCAAAGCTTCGTGCACCGAGCTTATAGTGAATTAGACTCTGCCACAAAGTCGACTTTGCACAATTAATATCAGTACAGGCGTAATTGGCTCACGTAAGTGTAGCCTATGCGATGATAAACTTTGTCTGTCTGTGCGTGCGTGCGTGCGTGCGTGCGTGCGTGTGTGTGTGACTAGAAACTTTAACATTTCCGAGTCTATGGATAAAGCTCGCATAAGAAGATTACGTCTCGGTCAAAAGTGTTTGACGTGTGTGATAGAAACTATTTGAAGACGTCACATTATGACGTAAGAGGGTTAGACGTCACGCAAAGGAATTACTGAAAGTCTCGGTCATTGTTATTGTGAGCGGGCCGAGACTAATTGGCAGATCCAGGGTCTCGCTTTCTTGCACAGTTTCACCTATGCTTATGTGTGTGTGTGTGTGTGTGTGTGTGTGTGTGTGTGTGTGTGTGTGTGTATGTGTATGTGTGACGGAGTGATTGAGTTTGTGTTACTGTTTGTCGATTTCTTACGTGAGCCTTGAAGGCTTCGCCTCTTGTTTTTTTTACGTGATAGCATACGTTTGCTACTTCGGCTCTCTCGCTTTTTATTTCATACTTGTTCCACGCTACTTAGTGTTGTGGACTGGATGGCCGAGTGGTAACGCACTTGTGCTCGGAAGCGAGAGGTTGCGAGTTCGACCCTGGGTCGGCAGGGCGTTAGCAATTTTCTCCCCCCTTTCCTAACCTAGGTGGTGGGTTCAAGTGCTAGTCTTTCGGATGAGACGAAAAACCGAGGTCCCTTCGTGTACACTACATTGGGGTGTGCACGTTAAAGATCCCACGATTGACAAAAGGGTCTTTCCTGGCAAAATTGTATAGGCATAGATAAAAATGTCCACCAACATACCCGTGTGACTTGGAATAATAGGCCGTGAAAAGTAGGATTTGCGCCGAAATGGCTGCGATCTGCTGGTCGATGTGAATGCGTGATGTATTGTGTAAATAAATTCCATCTCACACGGTATAAATAAATCCCTGCGCCTTGAATATATGCGCGATATAAATTGCATAAAATAAAATAAAAGATAAAAAAATAAATCCCTGCGCTTGGAACTGTACCCACGGAATACGCGCGATATAAGCCTCATATTGATTGATTGATTGATTGATTGATTGATTGATTGATTGATTGATTGAGGTTAAAGGTGCCTTCTTTGCCACGTAAGCCATCAATCTAATCCACTGTCTAGGCTAAAAAAAAACTAAAAAAACCAAGAATTGTAGGTTATTGGAACGATTCAAGTCAAGCTGTGTGTCTAGGTAAAAGATCACTGGGTCGACGTACTGTAAATGTTACGGGTGGGTTTTTTTGGTCAATAATGACACGTTCCAATAACCTACAATTCTTGGGGTTTTTATTCTGAATTTTTGGAACGTTAGCAGTCTCTCTGATTTTGGATCACTGTCTCGGCTTTTTGATTGGGGTAACAGCATCCTTCCACTTGCACTCATACCAACAATCCACAGCCTGGCAGTACATGTAGAGCAGGATGATTTGCTGGTGTCAGTTACTGTACATGTAGAGCAGGATGATTTGCTGGTGTCAGTTACTGTACATGTAGAGCAGGATGATTTGCTGGTGTCAGTGACGACAATATTACAGCAAAGAGCTCCTGCTTTGCACAGAAAACATTCCGGTTGTTGACTTTTTGATGTATCTCTATAGTAGACTAGTGGAAGGATACTCTATCCCATGCAGAACTGGAGAATGGACATATCTATGATGGTTTACCCTGTTGTCTACACGGAAATAAAAGTATCTTTAAACATGCCTTCCTCAGTCTAAGCTTAACAATAATAATAAAACAATAACAATAACACTTTATTGTCTATTTTGTTTTGTTTGTTTGCTTAACGCCCAGCCGACCACGAAGGGCCATATCAGGGCGGTGCTGCTCTGACATATAACGTGCGCCACACACAAGACAGAAGTCGCAGCACAGGCTTCATGTCTCACCCAGTCACATTATTCTGACACCGGACCAACCAGTCCTAGCACTAACCCCATAATGCCAGACGCCAGGCGGAGCAGCCACTAGATTGCCAATTTTAAAGTCTTAGGTATGAACCCACGACCTCCCGATCACGGGGCGGACGCCTTACCACTAGGCCAACCGTGCCGGTCAAAAAGGACAAGTAACTCTTCCACAAACCATAACAGAGTTATTACCAAACATCATCTAGTTTGAAGGACGCTGTTATTTCGTGTAGAAGCCTGAACTTATCCGGAGCGGTGAACACGATCGCTTACACTTAAAGGAATGTACCTTTAACCGTGACCTACTGGCTTATGGGGAAATAAATCTACCGGGGAAGGATAAGATGTCTGTTGTGACCTACACCACTGTATACGATTATGCGTACTTTTGACACAGACATATTTCTATATTTTCAAGGACTAATTTAGGTCATTATGATTTTAGAGGAAGGGTTATAACAGCACATGAAACTGCGTTTTCGGTGGGGGAAAAACACACGTCGATTTTAAATAGTTATAAGTGTTACACTGATTGATCGTTACAGACGTGAGAGACTAAATAATTATATGCATGATGTAACGCACACACACGTATGGTTTGTCTGTCTGCCTGTCCGTCTCTCTCCGTACAGACATTAACTCTTACGACTGAGTAGGTTAGCTCTACTCCTCCTCATGTTGATGATACAAACACACACACACACACCGATCATACACTACCACACATAGCCTACCGCACACACATACACTGACACGCACACACTGACACACATACAAACTCACACACCACACACACACACACACACACACACACACACACATGCATACAAACTCACACACCACACACACTGATCATACACAGACATACCGCACCCACACACACACACACACACACACACAATCAGTAACTCCTACCTTTCCCTCTCCTTGCTGAAACACAGACGTAAGATGCCACGTTTCCGTCAGAAACACCAACACACACACACAGGAAAGTCACTGCAAAACTGAAACCAAGGCGTTATTAATCTGTCAAAATCATTGACAGCACGCATCTGTGTAAACGTTGCTCTTTCAAGTGTCAGTAATGATATATGCCTGTGTGTGTGCCGCGTGTATGTGCGTGTGTGTGTGTGCCGCGTGTATGTGTGTGTGCCGCGTGTATGTGTGTGTGTGAGTATGTGTGTGTGTGTGTGTTGTGTGTGTGTGTGACGCACTAAGTCAGAATAGAAATCTTAATAACTTCATTTGTCACACAAATAAGACTGGCATACAGTAGAAGAGTAAAGCAATCCGCACTGAGCGAAAAGCTACCCTATTTCTCTTTAGCCGACAGCGGTTTAAAAAGTACTTTAAAATGGGTTGGGGGCGGGGGGGGGGGGGGGGGGGGGGGGCGTTGGGATGAGCGGGTAGCCTTGAGGTTCTCAGAAGTGGAGTTCCGGGCCATTTCATTCGCATGGATCACAGGCAATGTCGCATGTATTTGGGCCACGGGCGAATAGAAATGGCATGCGAGAACATTATGGGGTTGTGGTGGGGAACTACCTGCAGTTTCAAAACTGAAACCAAGGCCTTTTGAATCAGTGTTTCACAAACATCGACGCTCATACTGGAACACTCTAAACGCATATCTGTGCTAACGCTGCTCCTTCAAGTGCATATGCTTGTAAAGCATACACGCATGTGACACGCAGTTAGAGCACTGAGAGCTCTTGACAAAAATTGTATCATATCACAAATGTAGCTGGTATTGAAGAGCAAATCGTATCTTGTTTCCTTATAGCCTATCGTCGCGGAACTGATTCCCCTCGAGCCAAGCACGCGCGCTAAAATTCGAAGAAAATCTGTACAAGGTAACTCTCCTTTTGAAACCGCTATACTTCTAAGAAATCACGCATGAGCTGGAAGAAAAGATTTTTTTTTAATTTTTAACTTGACTAAAAAAGGCTTTTAAAGTATGATAGTTTCACGGACGGGCGCAGTGGCGTGGTGGTAAGATGTCGGCCTCCTAATCGGGAGTTCGTGAGTTCGAATCCCGGTCGCTGCCGCCTGCCGATCACGAGAAGGGAAATTTTAGCTTTCACGATCACAGTTACCTTGATTTTTGTTTTCACGATCACAAACACCTTGACGAATAGAGGATCATAGAGTGATACAGCTGTGAAAAATGTACGTTGAATATAAAATGCTTTGCCGCAATAATGCCCATCACGATCACGAAAACAAATGACGATCACGATCACGAGACTTGATTTTTTTGTCATCACGGATCACGGGCAAAGTCCCATCACGATCACAGAAATGGAAATTTCGGCAATCACGGTCACAGAAAGGTCAAAAAACGCCAATCACGATCACGATTATAAACCCTTTGGGGCCCTCACACATGTAGGAAACCCAAGCCAAAACAGATCATGGCTGCGATGCAGAATTGGAATTTGTCGATGAATTCATTTTTGCAGATAGACACTACTGGGTTTTAAAAAATCATTACAAACAAATCTGCATATTTTTGGTATGTGTCTAAACTGACCTAGTAGAGGGATGACCTTATTCCATGAAAAGCCTAAGCAGATCTGAGACTCAGTGGTGAGTTCAATTCTGTACACGCGTGTGTACACGCAAGCACAAGACCAAGTGCGCACGCAAAAGATCCTGTAATCGATGTCAGAGTTCGGTGGGTTACAGAAACACGAAAATACCCAGCATGCTTCCCCCGGAATAGGCGTATGGGACGGACACGGGTCAACTTTATGTGCAGACCCAGAGACGGAAGCCATGTCCCACCCCCGTGTCATCACAATGGCACGTAAAAGACCTTGGTCATTCTGCCATAAGTGCAGGTGGCTGAATGGAGGTCTCCCTATTGACGTCATCACTTCGTGCGCACCGGGGCTTGGAGGGCAAGAAGCCACCGCGCCGCTTAGCGAAAACATGGAAGCGTGGTGCCGATCGCGAAGTTTCGCTGCGGCGATTCCGTATTTGCGTCGACGATTTGGCTAAATTTCATTCAAGATGGTGAATACTTGTTGCATAATCGGTTGCACAAGCCGAAGCAACAAGGAAAATGCTCTTGCATTTTTCAGAATTCCGAAAGTCGACGCTGGAGGAAGACACCAAGATTTACTGGAGAAAAGAAGGAGAGCGTGGCTGAAAAAAATCAACAGGAAAAACATAAACATAACTTCTGTATATGATTTGTGCTGGCAGGAATGTGTGTAGTTACTTTTTATATTTAGTCAAGTTTTGACTAAATATTTTAACATCGAGGGGGAATCGAAACGAGGGTCGTGGTGTATGTGCGTCTGTCTGTGTGTGTGTGTGTGTGTGTAGAGCGATTCAGACTAAACTACTGGACCGATCTTTATGAAATTTGACATGAGAGTTCCTGGGTATGAAATCCCCGAACGTTTTTTTCATTTTTTTGATAAATGTCTTTGATGACGTCATATCCGGCTTTTCGTGAAAGTTGAGGCGGCACTGTCACGCCCTCATTTTTCAACCAAATTGGTTGAAATTTTGGTCAAGTACTCTTCGACGAAGCCCGGGGTTCGGTATTGCATTTCAGCTTGGTGGCTTAAAAATTAATTAATGACTTTGGTCATTAAAAATCTGAAAATTGTAAAAAAAAATAAAAATTTATAAAACGATCCAAATTTACGTTTATCTTATTCTCCATCATTTGCTGATTCCAAAAACATATAAATATGTTATATTCGGATTAAAAACAAGCTCTGAAAATTAAATATATAAAAATTATTATCAAATTTTTTTTTTCGAAATCAATTTAAAAACACTTTCATCTTATTCCTTGTCGGTTCCTGATTCCAAAAATATATAAATATGATATGTTTGGATTAAAAACACGCTTAGAAAGTTAAAACGAAGAGAGGTACAGAAAAGCGTGCTATCCTTCTCAGCGCAACGAATACCCCGCTCTTCTTGTCAATTCCACGAGCACTGCCTTTGCCACGGGCGGTGGACTGACGATGCTACGAGTATACGGTCTTGCTGCGTTGCATTGCGTTCAGTTTCATTCTGTGAGTTCGACAGCTACTTGACTAAATGTTGTATTTTCGCCTTACGCGACTTGTTGTTTTTGCTTTCTGACTGAAGTGTGTATTATTGAAAACATTTTCAAGGGCTCAACACTGTTCCTTATTTGATCTTGAGATATGATGCTTAGTATGTGGGTGCATGTATTGATGTGTGAACAGTTATTGTTCATTGATTCCAAACCTCAACAGCAGTATTAATTTTGCTAATGATTGAAACACCGATTCACTCGCTTTTTGACTGAAATGTGCAGTTTGAAACAAGATTCAACACTGCTTATGTTAATGCCATAGCTTTTTGACTCAAGTGTGTGCCTTAATCAATGCTGGTTAGCATGTCTGTATAGTTTATTGACAAGTGTGTGATTTAAAACAGAAACAAAACTGTTTATGTGGATGCCAAACCTGAAACACAGTATTGATTTGACTTGTGTACAGTATCTGTATGACTTGTGCTGGCTGGCATGAGTGTAGTTCCTTTTTTTGCTTCCTGGCTCAAGTGTGTATAATTCAAAGCATTTTCAAGACTCAACACTATTCCTTATTTGATTTTGAGATCTGATGCCAAGTGTGTGTGTGTACAGTTCTTTTCTTTTTTTTCACTTTTTTGTCAGTTTTTATATGTAAACACTCACTCACTCAACTCAATGCCCGTCACTCCTGTCAGGGTATGGGCCGCCAACAACAGCTCTCCAGAGTCCTCTGTCCTGGGCCATCTTTTCTATCTGACTCCAGGTGTAGCCCATCTTTCTGGTGTCGGCCTCCAGGTCGCGTCGCCAGGTGTTTCTTGGACGGCCTCTCTTTCGCTTGCCCTGGGGGTTCCACCTCAGCGCTTGTCTGGTGATGTTGGTTGATGGTTTGCGGAGGGTGTGTCCAGTTACCGTTCATTGATTGGAAACACTAATTCACTCATTGTCAGACATGTGATTTTTGACTGAAGTGTGCAATTTGAAACAGATACAACACTGCATATATATGTTGATGCCATAGCTTTTTGACTGAAGTGTGCAATTTGAAACAGATTCAACACTGCTTATGTTGATGCCATAGCTTTTTGACTCCAAGTGTGTGCCTTAATCAGTGCTGGTTAGCATGTCTGTACAGTTTATGCTTTTTTTTATTGAAGCATGTGATTTTAGTAAGAACTAATAAATACATTTCCCGCAGTGGGGCACTGCGGTTATGAAATTAAAGGCCCCTCCTGTTTTTGGAACCGCAGGAGCTTTCTAGTTTGCTGTTAGGTAGATTTTTGGCTCCTCTTTCCTGTCATGCTCTCTTTTTCTTCATGAATTCTTTTCTTTTTTCTGCCTTCTTGCTCATTCACCTGTATTTTTTCCAAAAATCTCTTCTCTTGCCGCTTGTCTCGCGATTCATGTATAGTTTAATCTGTTAGTGTTCTGATGTAAGTCCAGCAGTAGATAGGTTAAGCCTATTTTAACATACTGGAAACTGGTAATCTTCCAGTAGGTATTAATTTAGTTTTACTAAAGCCTGCTGGGACACAAGTAATGGGTTAGTGCATTTGTAAACAGGAATCGCTTGACAAGTGGCCCCCTTCATCCCCCCCTTCCTCGTCCTGATATGGCTCTGCGTAGTCGGCTGGACGTTAAGCAACAAATAAACAAACAAACAAATAAATACATTGTTGTTGCAGTAACGTTTTTGTTCTTAAGACTTTTTTTTTTAAAGCTTGCGTGTGTCTTATCTGAGACATTTCTTAATTGTGAAGAATCTGGTGAGTGATTGTCAGAATGAGTGTGTATCTGTGTAATGGCTCCTTTGTTTAGTCAACAAAGTTAATATGTTGAGCCCAGCTGTCCTAAACGGAAAAATATGTGTCTGGTTTGTCTCAAAACAGTAACGTTTCACAAAATTGAACAAAACTGTTGAAAACACACCTACTGGAGCTAACAAAGGCAGAGATTACGTACAAATCAAAAGTAATGTGTTAAATATCACACTCACACCAGCTTCACATTCACAGAGTGACAGATTGGTAAAAATTAAAATACATATAATGTGTTCAACGCTTTATTTAACTGAACTGTCATTGTCAACATATATATAAAAATTAAAAACAAAAAACACGTAACACTGAATTCAGGGAAATTTTTAGTTACTGTCTTCAGCAGCACTAAAGTAAAAAGAAATAGAAAAAATAAAAAAGAAGAACAAAAAACACACACACACATTACACATTTACAGGTTCACAATAAATGTTCTAAGGTAATATCAAAGTAAGCACTAAAGCAGACACCAGACTTGATCCCAAAAAGGAAAAAAGAATCGCTTCTCCAAACATAAACATACAAAGTTAGAAACACCATTTCTCGAATAACAATGAAATGAAAACGCACACACACTGAAGCAGAAATAATAGGTAATCTAAAACTAAAGAGCTTCACACATAAACGTACAAAGTTAGAACTACAAGTTCTTGAATAATAACAAAATGAAAACTCGTGCACGCACACTGAAGCAGAAATATGTAATCTGAAACTAAAGAGCTTCGGTCAATTTCTCCAAGTATCGCACTTTAGCAACGTCACTCAATGATGTAATGTACTTCTCTTTTGGCTGGTCGACCGTTTTTGTTCCTGATTTTGACATTATTCAATTAAAACACTCCCGAATCATCGAGCGGCGCACTGACGCTACTAGCCGTTCCGCTTCTTGCCCTCCAACCCATTTCTGCGTATCACGTGACACCGCTCCGAAGTACGCAAAAGGGAGACCTCCATACACCTAAACACGCAGACACCTGGGTAGCGCGACTCCGTTGCTGCTAGCTTTCCACTGGGAGGAAGCGACCCGAATTTCCCAGCGATGGGACAATAAAGTAATGGAAATGGAAATGAAATGAAATGAATGGCCGGCGGGGTCAGTAAAAACGGTCATACACGTAAAAATTCACTCGTGCAAAAACATGAGTGAACGTGGGAGTTTCAGCCTAAAAACAATGAAGAAGAAATTCTTTACACGGAACGGACTTAGCCTTTATATCCCCTATACTTGACCAACACAATGGCCAACGCGTTAGCAGTACTTTGCACTGCAGTCCATCTCTGTACAGAATTAAGTAGTCTGTCACCAAGGGAAACAACCGATGTACATCGCCCTTTGACGTCTAGCATGCTGATTGGCTCCCCTGGAAACCAAGTGTTTTTGTTGGCTGGTACAGTGGTACACTGTAGATGGTATTGTAATTCATGATTCTTTCATACAAATTCTTCATTAAATTTGAATCGCCGGCAGTTAAGATATACGTTAAAAGATCGGGTGTGTGTGTGTGTGTGTGTGTGTGTGTGTGTGTGTGTATGTGTGTGTGTGTATGTGTGTGTGTGTGTGTGTGTTATCAGAAATTGTGAGAAGAGGTGTTCCACTGTTTCACAGATAGTTAAAATCATGACAGGAAAAATAATTAGGAGGTAGAGACGGAAGACTGCCTGAAGTATCATTTTTGTCATGGGACTTTGTTTATATCTTTGTCTGATCATAGATCTATAAAATGAATGTCCTACATCATATCAACTTTTAAGAATTTTGACAAATTAAGGGTTTTTGTGGTTTGCTAACTGACAGAATTGTGATGAAGCGTATGAACAATTACAGCATAAAACACACCACATTGGCCTGAATCTTTACTTACTACATTCTTACATAAAGCGATGTATCAACTTCTTCCTTCATTATCTGGCAAATGGCTAGAACATTCGTACTATAAAATATTAGTTGTACCTTTTTGGGGTATTTTTGACAAAAACACAAACACCTTAGTCTTCAAATGGAGGGTCCTTAAAAGGGGGTGGAGGGGTTAAGGGGGGGTCAACTGTACGACTGGTTAGCTGACGTTTCATTTCTGGTAATTCTTTAAAACAATAATCAATAGAATTATAGATTTTGTTCCGGTAAGTGCAAACACCGCTTCAAACATTGAACAAAATGATGTGAGTTTTGCTATTTATTTATTCTTCAAGCAAGAGAACAAATTCAACATTTTGGAACCAATCTCAAACATGGCACCTCAAAAGTCAAAGCACAGAAATAAACATCAAGCTAAAAACAAAAACAGCTTTATTTTTTAATAAATTGTCTTTGATTTATTAAATGAAACTTAAAATTCACATACCACTTTGATCTGTGTGGTACAGCCTAAGAACTATCACGTACATGAAATGTCAAAATGACACAGTCACTACACACACACTTGAATACACACATGAATACACACACAAACACACACACTCACCACACACATTAGAGACTATTCCATATTTTTTTTGCACAAAAACACTCACATCCTTTCCCTCAAACAGAAACAGTCCTGAACACATGTGCAAATAAACACACGCATTCACAAGTTGGGACTCACGCACATAATGAACACACACTCTATATCTCCTCCTCTTGCGTGCATGCTCCCCCCCCCCCCCCCCCACACACACTCCCCCCCCCCCCCTTGCCACTCTCCAGCCTCCTTTCTCTCTCATGTCGTTTAATCTTTCCTATGTTTCTTCATTACCATACTACATTGCAACAGCAAACTAAAACTTTCCCAGCAAAAAAACAATCAAACGAGTACATAGGCGCACATAATACATCAACAAAAACCTGTCGCTAATTGTTTTCAAGTTTGTATTTATCTTAATATGACAGATGAATACTGAAATTATGTCCACTGGGGCCAAGTAGGGGTCAGCGTTCTGAGGTGCTGTGTGGATACTCGTGGTCGTCTTCGCGGTGCGGTTTCTTTTCCCCGTCTTGGTCCAACTCTGAGAATTTGTCGTGCTTCCACTCTCTCTCTGGGCTTTTCTCATAGTCTGAAACATAAAGCAAGATCTTGCCTTATAAGATGGTAAGTACAGACAAATCATTTCAAAATGTAAAACTTTTCACAACCTGTCACAAACATTTAACAAACAAGTACTACATTATGTACTTAAAAAAAACCAAAACAAAACAACAACCAAACCTCTTCCTCGTCACTAACAGCAAAAACACATTTTCTCAGCCACTGCCTCCAGACACATTTGACTGCATTGAGCAAGGTAAAGAATCGTTCTTTCTTTCTTTCTTTCTTTATTTGGTGTTTAACGTCGTTTTCAACCATTCAAGGTTATATCGCGACGGGGAAAGGGGGAGATGGGATCGGGGAAAGGGGGGAGATGGGATAGGGGAAAGGGGGGAGATGGGATAGAGCCACTTGTTAATTGTTTCTTGTTCACAAAAGCACTAATCAAAAAATTGCTCCAGGGGCTTGCAACGTAGTACAATATATGACCTTACTGGGAGAATGCAAGTTTCCAGTACAAAGGACTAAACATTTCTTACATACTGCTTGACTAAAATCTTTACAAAAATTGACTATATTCTATACAAGAAACACTTAACAAGGGTAAAAGGAGAAACAGAACCATTAGTCGCCTCTTACCACATGCTGGGTAGCATCGGGTAAATTCTTTCTCGTCCCAACCAATATGGGACTCCCCCTAACCCGCGGGGGGTGTAAAGAATGGTAAATCTACCACACTTCCCTCTTCTTTCTCTTGTCCATACCATTCAAACCTTACATCAGGCACACCTGCCATTTACAAAATGTCAGCACCAAAAATGAGGTATAAAAAGATAAGTTAAACAAAATCAAACATCTTCTTCAAATCAGAAAGATTAGGATCAGAAGAAAAAAACCTTTACCTTTGCGAAACCGTCTCGGCGGAGAAAAAGAACGAGTATTGCCTCCCAAAAAGTAGTTCCCCCTGCCCCTGTAGCCCCCACGCACATAGCCACGACTCCGATAAGGACGGAAAGGACGTCGCATGTTGAAACGACCTCTGAAGAATCGACCACCACGACCTCTCTCACGACGCTCGTGCTCCCGGTCATCATGCTGCAAAAAGAATGTAACAAGGTGACCTTTTTTGTCCATGACTGTTTTCGTAGCCGTTTTTGGTTTGACCACTACAAATAATTAACTTGCATCTATGAAACGCTAAGTATTCTCTGAGCTTATCTGAGGAGTAATTGTTAAAGAAGTGAAGAAGCTAAATAACACTCAATCAAAAAACAAAGAGAGGACTTCACACACCAAGACATAGTTAGTACTTAACGCAATGCCTCCAAAAGACCGTAATTATGCAGGTCTGCCTACCCTCCAAGTGAAGCTTCAGGGACAAAGTTCTGTTGAAGATTAAAAGAAGTCGATTTTGCGCTTTGCGCAACAGTTGAGGTTGCGCGAAGCGCAAGCCGGCCGGCTAGGGGGGTCCGGGGGCATGCCCCCCCGGAAAATTGTTTTGGCCAAAAGGACACAATTGGTGCAATCTGGTGTCATTTTACCCTAACATTGCCTTCAAATCATCTTGCCAAACTTGAACATTGTCACTGTAAATGTCACTGAAAAAATGAAATTCAAACTTACAATATTTACATTTTGTACAAGGTTTGGTGGTGTCACTGCATTCATTTGGAGCTGGCCTGAAGGGACCTGTAATAGGCACTCTTCATGTCTTTGAGCTCCTTGTTGGTGTAAACTCTATCCAGAGCTTCACCGGGTCTCGACTTGGCGACAACAAGTGCTTCGAGAGTGTCTTTTGCCATGCTGCCTCTAAAATCTGTCTTGTTCTTGCGGACCACCGAGAAAATCCTCTCGCAGTGTGCTGAAGAGTGTGGAATGGTGAGGATTGACAGCATGACCATTGGCAAGTGTTGGAACATTGACGCCATCTTTTCTTCGACCTTTTCTTCTTGCAAGAAGTTGACGCGCATGCGTATTAGCTACAAAAAGCTGCTCGGCAATAGTCGGAACCCGCCTACGTCATTTCTCAGCTGTGACTTCGGCAATTTCCGGAAGTCATTCACCAGGCAATCTCTCTCGCTCACACTGTTGTGAGCGTGTTTGGAATTTTTTTGAGTTTCCGGGACGCATTTTGAACATCCGTATTTTCCGGAACACTTGATAAAATTTATTGATTTCCGGGACAAATACGGAAATTCCGTAACGGTAGGCAGACCTAAATTATGCCCACTCACAACTCATGTGCACATCCCAGAAACATACACAATGTTAGATATGATGAATGATCTGTTTCCGTTTTTACCAACCTCCTGCGGGGTTTAAACGTTCATAATTTCGAAAAACTTGCCCTTGATAACTGAGTTACTTCCAATGTCATGGGAAGCAAAGGTAAAGCTCTGTATGTGTGTGTGTTTGTGTGCACTTGTGTGTGTATGTGTGTGTGTTTGCTTATGTGCATGCTTTCTCATTTGAACATGCAAATGTGTGTGACAGGGTGACGCAGTAGTCCCCGTTATCACAGCAGCTGCTGAAAAGAGTTGTCTACCTTGGGCACTTATAGCGTTACCGTTCTGTGGGTTTTAGAGAGCTGTTTGTGATAGGATTCAACTGTTGTTTTCTCCTGGTAATGGTATGCTCTTGCTTAACCTTCGTGTCAATAAAACAGATGTGAATCGGGCTATTAATTTAGCCCCAAATTACTCCTATTTGACTTGTTTTGCCCCCAAGCATAATACAAATGTATCGTGCACTTGATCACATGTCTGTCTGAGTGTGAAAATCGTAGTGTGTGGGCATTACTGTTAGCTGACTTTTTACATATTTTCTGCTCTCTTTTCTCAAGATGTTAAAACTCTAATAACAAAGATCACAAGGAGAGGCCACAGAACCTTGATTTCAATGTGGTGTAGAGTTAACCTGAGTCAAACTTGGAAGATTAAACAAAACAACAGACACCTACTCTTTCTTGTATGTAATCACATACCATGAAGTATTTTGGGTCTTTGGGTATGGATTCAGGGTCATACAGCCAGGGTGTCTCCATGTTTTTGTCTGAAACACAAGCAACCACAAAAAACACTGTAAATGAGAATCCATCACTTATTCACTTAAAATGCTTTACGGTAAGCATATGAGTCTTCATAGTGTAGCTCAATGAAAACACAGAGGTAAAGAAACAACCTTGCGCAGTAACACAATCTAGCTTTTAACCCTAAAATGAACCCAAGGACAAATTATGCAATCTGAATAGATGAACTGCGCACGGCTGTTCATTTCCCCCTAAACTCTCCCCTTTAGTTCCACACACTGCCTGCTTCACCCCTCCCTGCCCTGACCCAGTTTCTGGCATTCCAGACTGGCCTGCACTATCTGGCCCCCCTGGGAAAACGAGAGCCCTCTTTATCTTTACTGGAGGCTGGCAGCGCACCACACTTCTCTCCGCACCACACTTCTCTCCGAGTTGAAACTTTATAAGTTTGAATGAGAAACGTGTGTTATATCTGCAACACTTGATTTTGTCGGGTTCCGTCCCGTAAGTGTGTCTTAAAAGACTGCTGACTGTAGCGTGTTTATACACCTTGTGGTTCACTAATGCACTATTTCATTATTGTATTTGTGTGATTTTCGATAGTTTGGACAGGCAGTTACTCGTGTCAGGTAAGACGGAACCCCTTTTCACCCAAACCTAGTGTAGTGCATGTATGTGTTTGTCATATATACCTAAGGCCAAAAAAAAAAATTTGTCTGTTTCTGGTCACCCGACCGACCCTAAATTTCGGCGCCGACCCTAAACTTTTTTTTTCCAAATTCAAATTTTTTTGTGTTTTTTTGGTGGTAAAGGACAGGGTGAGAAAATGAACAACAAAAACGTGTGAAAACGAAAGTCCGCTGACGATTTGTAAATGTGTTGAGTGTCTTGTCTCTATGTATAGTGAATCCAGTCTCTTTGCGCGATTTTTAAAGTTAGTTTTATTGGTCTACATTTGGGGTTAAAAAAAATAAAAAAAAAAATTAAAAAAAAAAAAAAAAAAAAACGACCTACCGACCCTATTTTTTTTAGCCATGTTACCAGAAACAGACAATTTTTTTTTTTTGGCCTAATGTGGAAGACAGAAAAAGTGACTGTGTTTTTACAGTCTATTGTAAAACACATGAAAACCTCTCGCACGCACACACATTTGAAACATGGTCGGCTTTTCAGTTATTTTCAACTTCACGCATGGCACGCATGTCTGAATGTATGTACGTCGTGTTTGGTGTCTTTGGAAAGGTTATGTATGGTCCTTTCTTTTTTGGTTGTAGTGATAAATGTACGTTGCTTCAAAATGAGACAATTGTAGACGAAGCCGAGCATGTCTCTTTTATTCTTTTGGCGGCGAGCTATCGCCCTCGCCGGGGTTTGTTTACGTTGCAGCGCCGAGCGCTGGCAGTAGTATTGCACGGGCGAGGCTGCTTTTCGTTGCTCGCGCGCTGTAGCGTTGGCAGCAGGGACCTTATCAGGGGAAGTACAGGGAGCAGCAGTGACCGAGGGTCATGACCTATTTAGCTGCCAACTTAATCGTAAGCTAGGAACAGCCGTGTGCGGAATGACTCAATTTTGAGGTGGGAGGGGGGTGCGGGGTGCGGGGGGAGCACATTTAGCAGAGTGTAACAAATAATCGTTGCTGAAATGTTGATCCAGGCATCACATGAATAGTGAGCTCCATTAAGCATATTTTTCAGAAACATGTGGGAGTCAGACAATTTTGTGTGTGCTTTGGATTTGTTTGTCAAAAAAGGAAGGTATAGGCCAAAGCTGACTTGCTTCGCATAAAAACATATATATATACACATCCAAAAAGATTTGCACAATGCACAAGTCCTGGGACCGAGAAAACATTAAAAAAAAATTGTGGTACATCTTCATGTCTGCTTACCTTTGCGTCGAGAAAAGTCGGGCAGCTCTTCTCTGTCCTTGCTTCGGTCTGCAAGCACATTTACATTTTAATTTGATATGAGCAAGTATAATGTGTTGTTAATTATCAAATGGAAGGTGCCCAATGCCCCCCTCCCCCCCCCCCCCCGACAAAGTTAAGAAGTTTTGTTACAAATGACAGATAATTTTAGTTTTTCTCTTTATTGCTTTGCCTGTCGGTTTGTTTTGAAAGGTCTGGGAAAGGGAGAGAACAGGGGTCGTTACCTCACAGTCATAAAACTGAGACATCTCTTTCTAGTTTCTTGTTATCTACAACAGTTGTTACCAAAGAAGAAAAAGACAATGAAGAATAAGAAGACACTCTTTGCTTTTGCAAAAAACAAGGAATAAATCGGAAACATTAATAATGCTTCATGTGGAAATGTCGACGTTATTTTTTTCATGTACAATGTTTGTAAGGATATTGTTCATATTTATGTTTCTTATATGAATAAACGCCCAACATTGACGTGCTTTGCAATTGTAAAAAAAAATAAAAAAAATAAAAAGACACTGGAAAAAATCCTTGCTCCAGCCAACACCACCTCTCTACCCCTACCTTCAAACAGAACAAGTGTTACCATGGCAACAGGATATATATGTAAACACCAGCACTCATGACATAACTCATTATTCTCTTCCACCAAAACGTACCTGGCCTGCTATCCCTGGCGTCTGAAGACCTGGGTCTGTCCTCACGGCGATCCCTGTCTCTGTCAATGCGAATTCTGTAAAAAATTGAGAAAGATATAGCAATGTGAGGCAGAACACTAATGCCAAGCATCCTTTAACCTTAGAACAATGTCTTTATCATAACTGTGAAGAAGAGAACGGAGATCACTGTCGAAGTCGGCCAATCTGCAATCACTTTCGTCTCAGTTCGTCTATTCTTAGAAACATTAGCGAAAAACATGGGAGATAACTCTGTATTCTTATTTTGATAGATTCCGCGCAGTAATTATGCATCCGGTTAGAGAGATATGCCGGCGATACGGCATGGACCGATGATTATCAGTATGTAATGCCAAGGTCCACTGACAAAAAGGGAAAAAAAAGAAAAAAAGAAAAGAAAGCGCCCCAACTGCGTATCTCTCACTTATGGAAAACCTAACTCAAAAATTCAAAAATTGATCTGAAGCAGTATCCTTTCTGAAAATGGCACCCGGCGGCCTAACAAAGCTCATTACCAAGAGTAAGACTCTCTTGATTGCTATCTTTCTTTCTTTTCTTTAATTGGTGTTTAACGTCGTTTTCAACCGTTCAAGGTTATATTGCGACGGAGGGAAGGGGGGAGATGGGATAGAGCCACTTGTCAATTGTTTCTTGTTCACAAAAGCACTAATCAAAAATTTGCTCCAGGGGCTTGCAACGTAGTACAATATATTACCTTACTGGAAGAATGCAAGTTTCCAGTACAAAGGACTTAACATTTCTTACATACTGCTTGACTAAAATCTTTACAAACATTGACTATATTCTATACAAGAAACACTTAACAAGAGTAAAAGGAGAAACAGAATCCGTCAGTTGCCTCTTACGACATGCTGGGGAGCATCGGGTAAATTCTTTCTCGTCCCAACCAATATGGGACTCCCCCTAACCCGCGGGGGGCTCTTGATTGCTAAGGAGAGTCAAAAACCAGTCAACTTTAGTGCAATAGTCAGGACTAAATTATCTTAACTTGGGAGAAAAAAAATGCAAACACCAGTAGAAGGACCGACAAGATGACGATTTTCCGTCTCCTATTTTCACATTTTATCAAGCAAAATACCAGAAATTGGGCGACGCTCTCAGGACGATTAGTGAATTAATTCTCCCTCATTCTCTTGTCAGCCAACTCTTTTGAAAACACTCACCTCGCATCAACGGAGGTTTTTCTGTTCGAGCTGAGTTCATGTCGAAGGTCAGTGGGGTCAAGGTTGGAGCGTCTCGGCGGCCCAGCCTCATCCTTGCCCTGGAGCTCAGCGAAGCGAGACTCAAAGCGAGGGTCGTTTGTAACTCTTACTCTGAAAGACAAAGAACTGTTTTTACAAATCTAGACTAGCAATATAATCGGAAATGATAAATCCTTTTTTCTCTCACCACCTGTGCCACATACACACACATTACATTAAGGCCAAAAAAAAAAAAAGGTCTGTTTACGGTAACATAGGCAAAAAAAATAGGGTCGGTAGGTCGGGATTTCTTTTTTTTTTCTTTTTTTTTCTCCAAAAAACCATATTTTTACGTTATTTTGCCAAAAAAACTTTTTTTTTTCTTTTTTTTTTCCCAAATGCCAAAAAAAAGTCTAGGGTCGCGCGAAAAAACTAGGGTCGGTCGGGTTACCGTAAACAGACCTTTTTTTTTTTGGCCTAACAACAAGGGAGACAAAGAAACTGCAGTCAAGGAGGGAACAGAAAGAAAAAATACACACAAAGAAAAAGCCTACAATTTCCATCAAGGCCTTTCTTGATTGAGCCAAAGGTTGACTTTCCAAAGACTTTTTACAAAAAATTCAGCGCGAAAGCTTTGCGCGGCAATCTTAGAGAAGTTAACCCCACAAAAACGACTTCGTCCAAATAATACAAAGGTTTAGAAAAAAAGTATAATTCTTCTCAATGTGACTGTAAATGAATTCTTTAATTGAGCCTGAAATTGATTTTGCGAAGGCTTTTTACTGAAAATTCAGTGCCAAAGCTACGTGAAGTAGACTTCGCAAAGTCGATTTTGCCTAATCAATATCAGAAAACTATTATAGACTAGATGAATACCCGCTTCGCCGGGTAGCCGGCTTCGCCGGGAAGAAGTACTTAGAGCCGTACGCCGGCTTCGCCGGGTCCGAACAATGAACCCGCCAAGCTTAGGTCCCTCCCAGATTCGTGGAATGGGAACAGCACGAAAATGATTCAGTGGCCATAATGCCATTCCTGACCATATCGAGTCCCATCCTTGTCGACGAATGTAACCGTGTTAATCACCTTTGGAGGCGAACTCCACTCAAACAGGATTGAGCAATTTAGAGCTTATCTGTAAGCCCTTTCGGACTGTTATGGCTTTTCAAAGGAAGGCCAGTACATACAAATACACAAAAGCCGCCAGACCACATCACAAACAGAACTGAACAATCCCCAGGTGTTGCTCACATAGAGAGAAACACACACACACACACACACACACAAACACAGAGAAGCCGTATCTATAGAGAGATAGATGACAGTGTATTTTTCGCGTGGCTATAAATTAATTCGACCTTTGCACTTTTACAGTGAGGATAATTTCCGGGTCCAATTTACGTTCTGGACACTGCGGTGACCTTCTAAAAATAGTAACAGAACGCCGGGAATACCCGAAGATGCCCCCTTCATATTATAGTGCACCATACGAAGGAAGGGAGGTAAACGCTGAAAACATGGAGAAGATGAGAAGATAAGGAAGAGTTACTTATAATGGTGAAATGAACACAAAAACCAAATTCGGTTCAGCGCTGCGCGCTGAGAGCACGTGTTGAAATATCTCATCGATGATATTGTGTCCAGGGTGTGGCTGAATACGGTGTCCAAATTTGAAAAAGATCCACCGAGAACTTTGGCTTTGGTGTGTCAGTATGGGGGCCCGGGTAGCTGAGGTGGAACCAAAATAGCTGAGGTGGAACCAAAATCGGTTCAGCGCTGCGCGCTGAGAGCACGTGTTGAAATATCGACCAGGTTGTGTCCTGTACCGGGTCTACCTGAATATGCCCACCAAATTTGAAGCAGATCCATCGAGAACTTTGGCCGTGCATCGCGAACTCACACACAGACACACACACAGACACAAGTCGTATATATATACAGATATAGATATATCGATGCTAATTCTTGCTATGTGTTCAGCTTGACTAACCTGAACTTGGTATCGCTTTGTGAAGTTTGTCTTGCCGGACTGTTTGACCTGGACGTGGATCTGCCTCTTTTTACCGTTCTAAACGCAGGAAAGACACACAAACACACAAGTTCCTGATGACAGTTGAAGAGACAGAAATAGTAGAGAAAAGAAAGTTAAGAAACTTATCCATTAGGTTTACGTTACCCTTGTCCAAACATGAAATTAATACAAACATTGGAAGTTAAAATACTTACTTCATACAGTCCTTTAAAAAATAAAAATTGTCAAGTGCCCCATCATGATCTTGCTTGTAGCTCCAACTAATTTAGAAGGGTTAATAACACTGATGGGGTCTATGTCGACCAAAAGAGTGGGATTCCCTGTAGGTGGAGTTCCTGGAGAGGGATTCCCTGTATACAGGGAATACCACAGGATTTAGTTCCTGTAGCGTGTCGCTGATATCGCTGAAAGTCACGTGATGCTTGGCGACATCGGTAGAATTTGATGTTTTTCAATCTTTTTTGATATTTCTTAGAAATTCGAGTATGGTTTGCAAGTTTTATTGAAAAACTCCACCCTGTGGGATTCCCTGTATACAGGGAATCCCCCTCCAGGAACTCCACCTACAGGGAATCCCACTCTTTTGGTCGACATAGACCCCATCAGCTTTAATAACAGAGACTATGTAAATGGGATTAAGTAGCACGCAGTTACTGCCCTTTGGCTTGACTTGTGTATTTTCTGTAGCTCATAATTAACTGAATAAAAATAAATCAAAGTACTTACAGTTACACATGCTTAATGTATACCTGAATATTTACACACACACGCACACGCACTTACATAATAACTTCAGGAGCAACATACACAAACACAACAAAAACTAACACCCTCTCTCTCTCTCTCTTTCTAAGACAAAAATTATAACTAACAGGGGTGTACCTTAACTTTTTTGGCTACCGACCAGGGGGGAATTTGAAGTTGACAGGCAGGCGGGTGAAGAGGAATTATAAATTCGCCCGGCGCGATTTGAACCCGCCCCGGGCTGTCGGTAAGGTACAGCCCTGATTAATTTCCTCACCTGGTGATTTTAAAAGAAGACCTGTACTGGTAACCGCTACTTTGTGGTTCTGCCGGCTGGGATGATTTCCCTGGCTTGAGTCGTATCACACGCCTGAAAACAAATTTATCATATTAACTCATTGTCTCCCAGGTACGGATATATCCGTACCCACTCATATGGCTTTATCTGACCAGGTACGGAAACATCGGTACACACATTGTCACTACATTGCATCTGCTCTCATTCGGCACATATCCGCATTCTGCTCAGACTATTAGCTTCAGTCGCTTCCTGTAACGTCAATCTAAGCATGTTGATACACAGTTTCTACACAGTTACTACAATTCTGAGTGACCTGCTGCAGCACAGCTGGTCTCGGCTAAAAAAAAAACTTGGTTAAGATAGGTGGGGTACAAAGTGTTAAAATATAGGGATGGCCAAATCTCAACATTTTAACTCGCCAACCGGGCGAGTAACTTCAAGAAAGTTACTAGCCCGCCAGAAATTTGACTGGCCCGGTACATACCGCAGTTGCTGCATCTGCAGTGTTTATATGGCTTTGCAACTCGATATTACAACCAAAAGTGTTGCATTGGACCAGAATTTTCACTGGCCAGCCTGGCGAGTTGCCAGGCTGTTTCTACTAGCCCGGCAGATTTTTTACTCGCCTCCAGCGATCGGGCGGACGATTTGGCAATCCCTGTGAAAAGCTACATTCCTCATCAAGTAAGCAATCCTTCTCACAAGCACCTTCAGTGTTTTAGTCAGGCTAAGAGCATGCTTCAGCTTTGAATATACTATGCCAAATATCAACAGCCTGGAGACTGGAGTTGGAGTTTTGTGTTGAATTAATTTTGTAAGTGACACCTTATGACCTATGTCAATCTACTACAATGTTTCAGCAAGAAATGCCCACTCTGCACAGAATGCGGCCACAACAATGACTGTTGCTATGCGTCAAAGTGAAACTGAAAGGGTGCTATTATTCCATGTGGAAAGCCTGTGAACGTGCACACATTTTTAAATGTAAAAGTTGAAAAAGACTCCTTCACTAAGAAAAACCTGGACGGTCATCCCAATTAAAAAAGACAGCACAAAGTTAACGTTCTCTACTATCTGAACAAACCACTGTTTCATGTAGAAAGCCCCACATAAACTGGAGAACGAAACCATATCAAGAAAAGCAAAGACATCCATCTGCATAAGTCAGACCTGGGAACCCCTTTTTTGCACTTAGAGTATTCTCAAGCAAACTTGGTGTATTTTCAGAAAAATGACCGTACTCCACACAGCATTTGAACATCCATGTTTCAGATTTATTTCACAAGCTTCCGTCGCACCTTTGATAAAGTTTACCAATACGTTTAAAACAAATGCTTCTTTCAATATTTTCTGACAAAAACTGTTATCATTTGTCAAAATACTGCATCGGCTTCGGGATGCGCTGGTGAAGAAAAGCAGCAACCGTAGTCATCGTATTCTAGACAATGATGCGTACAGAATACGGCAAAATCATTATAGGTTCTCAGGTCTGAAAGCCCCACATAAACTGAAAAAAAAATCACATCAAGAAATGCTAAGACAGCTATCATCTGCACAAGTACTCCGTAAGACTGGTAAGAGAGCTCTCATTTCAGTGCACCAACAATAATACCAAGTCAAACTAATCAGTCGAAACAAAAATCACATCTAATCAAGTCAAAAGCAACAACCCAGCTAACCTTTCAAAGTCGGGGTCATCCGACAGATTCTTGTCATGGCCGAAAACCTTGATTTCCTCCCTATCGAAGATGGGTTTGTGCTTGCGTCTTTCGGGATAAATCATGGTGAACAGTTCTTCGTTGAACACCACAGTCACTGTGGAATCCTCCGACGGCTCAGCGTAGGGGTTGCGCTGAATAGCGATAGAGATGTCTTCATCCAGTTCGAAATCCGTGTCCTGGGTTATCAGCGAGAAGATCTTGTGGAGGCGGTTTCTGGGTATCAACTCTTTCCCCTTCGCCGCTGGAGCTGGAGGTCTCTTCCCGCGTGTGACCTCCGGTGACCTTGACCTCTCCCTCCGTCTGCCTAACCTGTCCTCCATTTCCTCAGGGTACCTGGGGTCTGGGTACTTGGGGTAATCTCTCTCTTCGCGTCTGGTTCGGGATTGAGACGGTCGGGGTTTCTCAGCGCTATGGCTTCGCGACCGGGTTTTGTGGCCTTGGCGTCTGTTCGGCGAAGCTGAAGAATGTCTGCGATGTTTTTTCCTGGAGGAGAGTTTAATTTCAGGGCTGAAAGAATCTCTGCAAGTTACGGAAAAACACTCAAGTGTGTGTATGTATACAGCACAATGACACCAATGTACAACAGTTAACAGTTGTTCACAAATTCCAAAAACTTGCTCTTCAAAGATAGGATTTTGTGTGGATGTATACTCAAAGCAAAACATCACATAATTTGTATTGTTCAAATGATCGTAGTTAGTTCAACAATGTAGCTGGAGTTACTAAAAGGTCTTGAACTGGAACATTTTTACGGGTCCTTATACAAAAGAGAGAGTATGTGAGATCACATTCACAGGGGAAACAAAGAGAAAGAGAGAGAGAGAGAGAGAGAGAGAGAGAGAGAGAGAGGGGGAGAGAGAGAGAAAGAGAGAGAGAGAGAGAGAGAAAGAGAGAGAGAGAAAAAGAGAGAGAGAGAGAGAGAGAGAGAGAGAGAGAGAGAGAGAGAGAGAGAGAGAGAGAGCAAAGAGCCTGGCTTATGCAGTGACTGAGAAAGACAAGGAGACATCAGTGTGATTGCCCACTTAGACGCGAAGAATCAGCACACATTCTTAACTTGTTTATATCCTACCATAGTGCAAACCAGACACCCCTCCTTCACATACCTGGAATGAGCTTGTTTCCTATCTTTCATGCTAGACGTGTGTCGCTCACGGCTACCAGACCGATGCCGCTTGTGTCTGGATCCTTCCTCAGAGCTTGCGGACTTTGACCTTAGTTGATGCTCTCGTGACCATGACCTTCCCCTGCTGCGAGAACGACGATGGTGGTGGTTGCCTGACTCATCCCTGAAAGACACGGAATAATTGTCACACCTTTATTTTTAGTACAGTGGAACCCCCTTCAAGGCACCCTAATCTGAGGCTTCACTGATCTTGGGCAACAGCAATAAACACAGGCTAACTACAGCACATATCGACGTCATCACACAGACCGGCACGGTTGGCCTAGTGGTAAGGCGTCCGCCTCATGATCGGGAGGCCGTGGGTTCGAACCCCGGCCGCGTCATACCTAAGACTTTAAAATTGGCAATCAGTCTAGTGGCTGCTCCGCCTGGCGTCTGGCATTATGGGGTTAGTGCTAGGACTGGTTGGTCCGGTGTCAGAATAATGTGACTGGGTGAGACATGAAGCCTGTGCTGCGACTTCTGTCTTGTGTGTGGCACACGTTAAATGTCAAAGCAGCACCGCCCTGATATGGCCCTTCGTGGTCAGCTGGGCGTTAAGCAAACAAACAAACAAACAAACAAAATAAACCAGGCTAACTACAGCACATATCGACGTCATCACAATATTTTGGCGTCACTCATGTTAGACAGCTTTTCACCAGAAGGCCAAAACTGATTATTTCTATTATGAAACGGTGTTTATATTAGTACCTGGCATGGATAGAAGGGTACAGACACTGTAAAACCATGGATTGTCCATCATATTTGTGCAACTATTTCTCATGGAGAATGATTAACTTTGTCTAAAGCACAAAATCTTCAAAGTCAACAAGAATCGAGAAATGCACACATTTCAGGACGATGATGATATGCCCTGAAGCTGCTCCAAAAAAAATACTGTTTGAGTTTAACAATGTGGCAGAAAAGTGACAGTAACACGACAAGATCTTCATTTAGCTACTTCTTCTTATTCTTGTTCATTCGTGGGCTGCAACTCCCACGCATACCCGTATACACGAGTGAGCTTTTATGTTTATGGCCGTTCAGGCGACATTAAACTTTAAAGTGGTGAAACTCAGATTCCGGGGGACATTTGAAATTAAGTCCTATAAAAGAACTTCAAAAGAGAGTTCAATGTTTAGCTAACTGACATCAAACCTGGTGGCAGAAAGGTGTACATCACTACATGTCATGCATTATGAGTAAGCTAATCTCATGATCTGGAATGAGTGAAGAAAGTAGAATGTTAACCCAGTGGATACCAGTAAACATGTTTAATAATTATTTTTAACAACAGTCAGATAAATGACACTAAAGTGAGCATAAGAAAACTTGCCCATACTGAATCAGTGAATGTGCCTTGGAAACTCGCAATAAAAATAGCATTGTAAATCGTGACACATTGACGATGGGCGCAATAGCCTATATAGTGGAGAAGACGCCAGCCTCCTGTGGGGAAGGTCATAGGTTCAAATCCCGGGCCGTGTCTGGTGGGAAAAGGGTGGAGATTTGTTCTGGTCACCCACTCCCACCTTATGTGCAGACCTGCTCGTACCTTAACTACCCCCCTTTGTGCGTACACGCAAGCACAAGACCAAGTGCGCACAGAACAGATAATGTAAGTGTAATCCAAAATAGGTGTGGTTAAGGTAACATAGCCAAAAACAATATGGTAGGACTAGGAAGGTAGGCAATCACTTTTTTTTTTTTACTTTTTTTTCTAATGTGTACAAATGAAACCTACTTGACAGGGAAATAAGTGTGCGACTCGAGCGCTGTCGCTTTCATTGCATTATCTGCACTCGTCTTTTTTTTTTTTTTTTGTGACAAATCTAATAAAAAATTATAGGGTCGGCCCCTAAAAATAGGGTAGATCGGGTTACCGTAATCACACCTTTTTTTTTTTTTTAGGCCTTAAGAACAGAAAATCTGAGAAAGCCAGGTCTTAAAAAGGGGGAAGTCTTAAATTAGGAGTTCCAACTTCCACTGTATTAATACTATTATCACTGTCACTAGCGTCAGTGATTGAGTGAACATTAGAAATCCAGCTTTACCGAGCATGCCTTGGAAAGTAGCGTTGAGAAGTTCCTCTGAAAACTGTGACACCGTGGTAATCTCGACGGACGAAGGGCCTGAGCTGCCCTCGCCCCCTTCCTCGTTGATTTCCTCGACCCCGAGGTTGCCATTCTCGATTCTTGAAAGACTGAGGACTTACGCGTGTGCTGACCAGGTCCAGCGATCGCTTTGATTTTGTGTTAGGGGATCCTGATCGAGACCTGAAAGTGATAGTGACAGATAAAAAAAATAATAAAAATGGCATGACAATCGAATTGGAAACAAGTAAACACTTAAAACAGACATGAACCAGAAGACAGACCTGGGAACCCTTGTTTTGCACTTGGGGTATTCTCAAAGAGGCTTGGTGTACTTTCAGAACAATGAGCATTCTCCACACAGCATTTGAACATCCATGATTCAAACATGCTTCACACGCGTCCGCACCGTTAATTAAGTTTAACAATGAATGCTTCTTTCCATGTGTACGGACAAAAACAGTATTTATATGTCAAAATACTGGATTGGCTTCGGGATGCGCTTCTCAAGAAAAGTACTAAGTAGTCTAGAAATTTGTCTGGTCGTATTTTTTCTCCACTGACCGTAATGATCGTATTGTAGACAATCATGCGTACACGATACGGCGAAATTGTATGGGTTCCCAGGTCTGAAAAGACCTCCTGAAGTATATATCGCTAACAGAACTTCAGAAGGCAAACACACATGACCCACTTCAAAATTATTCTGAAGATTTTGCTTTTAACAGTATGAGTGTAACTTTTGCTTTAAGAAGACAATCAAACTCAAAGTACCTGCATGGCGCAATGGCGCAAGTCACAACCCCAAAACTGAACCTTGAACATGCATGCTTTCGGTACCGGTTATTATGGATGTTCTACTTTCTGTGCTTCTACTTCTAGTTCTACGTATCTTCGCAATATTTCGGTACTTACCTTCGGTCCCGCCTGGGAGAAGACATGTTGTGCAAGCCACAGATTGTACAAACGAATACAGAAGTTGGAAAATTATTGGAAACTTCTGTATCAAGGCCTGCACTGCGATTTCCTTGTGCTAAAACAGATAAACATTCAGAGACTAGAGCCACTTGGAGCCGCCATGATGAATTTGACGCGTTCCGGTAAAAACAGTTTCATCTTATGACTGCCTTTGCGGCAAAATAAAAGGAAAGCTACCAAAAGAGGCGTTATGACGAAAGGGGTTGTGTATTATTACTACTGTAGTATCAGCGGTATCAACCGCTTAGAGGTAGGATACGGTTTTGGTTTAGCTTGAGAAGGCGATTTATTTGTCAAAATAAGTTTGACAAGCTTAGGAAAGGTCGTTGCTAAGCTTGGCAGACTCACTGAGTGAGCACGGTGTGTGCCAGTATGTCAGTCAGTGTGTGTGTGTGTGTGTGTGTGTGTGTGTGTGCCGTGTGTGTGTGTGTGTGTGTGTGTGCGTGCGTGTGTGTGTGTGTGGGGTGGTGTGTGTGTGTGCGTGTGTCACTGTGTGGTGTGTGTGTGTGTGCAGTGTGCGTCAGTGCGTCAATGTATGTGTGACGGTGTGTGTGTGTGTGTGTGTGTGAGTGTGTGGGTGTGTGTGTGTGTGCGCGTGTGTGTCACTGTGTGTGTGTGTGTGTGTGTGTGTGTGTGTGTGTGTGTCAGTGTGTGTGTGTGTGTGTGTGGGGGGGGGGTGATCACTGAGCGACCAAGGACTTTAATGGCAATCAACTTTGATCTTTGTATGTAAAAGAGTGTATAGAAATGTATATTTATTGTCAAAATTAAATCATTATACTGATGTTAAAAGTAACATTAACCATGTTTCATCATGCTCTCATAATGGCGCCAATCAATTTTCTTTCGTGTGTTTGAGTTGGCTGCAGTGATGTCCACATCACGGTAAACTTAATTACACTGTATATTCATCGTCGTGCGGCGGCGAACATTCTTCTGAAGAACGAACCCTCACCAACAGGGCGGCACAAGTTAAAAGCCATGCACATGCTCCCATTGAATAAGCAACTTGTGTGTGATCTTACAAGTGTATAAGGTACGTGTTTCATTGGAAGGATCCTGAGTATATCGCGGCAAACATCATTTCACAGAGCTACCAGTCGGTATGAATCTCTTAATTTTATTCAACCTATGCCTCGCATCGACCTTACAAAATGTGTGTTTCATTTTCTGGAACTTCCAGTCTGACATCATGATTCTCTTCCTCAGAGTCCACAGTAAAAACAAAAATTTAAAAAAAGAAGCTGTTCATAAGTATTTGATAAATACTTGAATTGATTTGAATGATTTTTATGATTGATACTATATGTTTGCTTATTGTTCAGCGTTTTTACTCTCTCTTTCTCTCTCTCTCTCTCTCTCTCTCTCTCTCTCTCTCTCTCTCTCTCTCTCTCTCTCTCTCTCTCTCTCTCTCTCTCTCTCTCTCTCTCTCTCTCTCTCTCTCTCTCTCTCTCTCTCTCTCTCTCTATGCAACTAAACATGCGCTGAATGGTTCATCAATTCATTTAAAATGTATGTGCATGTTAAACAAAATTATAATAATATGCAGATCTAAATTAAGTTATGTTAAAAATTGACACTTTGAAATTGTACTTAAACTGCAGCATGACAATTTATTTTTTAAATTTGTATCTGTATATACAGTTATAATGTATTAAGTTTGATGTGATAATTCTTTGATTATATTGTTTTCTGTTCTTGTTGACCCTATATTAGGGCGAGGGCTGGATGTAAAAAAGCAATATTCTTGCTTATCTATTACCCTCGATAATAAAGATTTTGTCTTGTCTTGTCTTGTCTTGTCTTCTCCCTCTCTCTCTCTCTCTCTCTCTCTCTCTCTCTCTCTCTCTCTCTCTCTCTCTCTCTCTCTCTCTCTCTCTCTCTCTCTCTCTCTCTCTCTCTCTCTCTCTCTCTCTCCTGTTAGAACCGGCTATGAAAATGAGGTAGAAGGTCGTGGAGTATACACAAGAGGAATTGTGACCCTCCACCACGAAATGAGTCGCATGTCACCTCGAGCGGTTCTGCGCTAGGCTTAATATTAGCCCGGGGAGTGTCTGGTAACAGTGTGAGGGTTACCTTAGTCACAGGCTTATAACTTAAACAGTTTTCGCTCTTTTCTAAAACGGTTTTCACCACTGGATAGAGCATAAAAAAACTCGTTAGGAAATTGTAAACATATGAAAATTCATGCAAAGGTGACATGCGAATCATTTCGTGGTGGAGGGTCACAATTGAGGATAATTAAGAGACGAAACAAAACTGAAAGAGGAACCAGTAAACAAAACCAAAGCGACGCTACGTCACCACATTTATCTCTGTATCAATGTTTAGATATTTGCCGATAGACACGTCACAGAAAGTCAACTGACAAAAACGTTCAGAAACAGTCAGATGATTTCCTAGACCAGAAGCAGAATACAGACCTCCAACTTTGTGATCACCTCACGGATCCAGAAACAATGGCAGTGCCAGTCGTCTTGAAATCATCTGCGCTTCTTTTACTTCTCTTCCTAGCTGGCGGTATTGTTTACGTTGCTTTTTGTTGTTGTTGATAATAATAACTCGATTTACTACGGAGTAGCAATAAGGTAACTTTTTTTAACTGACATGTGGAATTTTGAGTCCCTTTCTGACAGTTTTGAAAAGTCCGTGATTACTTATTTGGTTAAAATATCCAACAAAGATAGACTAATAATTAACGTTCTAATATAAAGACTTAGTACGATAAATTAATAGAGTGTTTAATAGAATACATTACAAAACCCTGATTCATGTTAGACCTTTTACAGAATTAATACACTACACATGTACTGCACTTTTTACACAGTAACAGGACACAAGATAATTAATGGTGAGAAGATAAAAGCTTAGTTACGGATGGTTGGGATTTGCTTCTTCAAAGAAGACATAAAGCTAGCGATAAAAACAAAACATAAACGCTTAATAGATACATGTTTGTTTGTTTTTAAATGCTAAACAGTTGCAGTACATATAGTTCGCGACAAGCTACATAATGTCAACTCTAGGAACTATTATGTTTTTGTGCACAGCTCTGTTCAGATAACAGTGGAACCCCCATTAAAAAAAAGAACAAGTCGCGTAAGGCGAAAATACAATATTTAGTCAAGTAGCTGTCGAACTCACAGAATGAAACTGAACGCAATGCCATTTTTCAAGCAAGACCGTATACTCGTAGCATCGTCAGTCCACCGCTCATGGCAAAGGCAGTGAAATTGACAAGAAGAGCGGGGTAGTAGTTGCGCTAAGAAGGATAGCACGCTTTTCTGTACCTCTCTTTGTTTTAACTTTCTGAGCGTGTTTTTAATCCAAACATATCATATCTATATGTTTTTGGAATCAGGAACCGACAGGGAATAAGATGAAAGTGTTTTTAAATTGATTTCGACAATTTAATTTTGATAATAATTTTTATATATTTAATTTTCAGAGCTTGTTTTTAATCCGAATATAACATATTTATATGTTTTTGGAATCAGCAAATGATGGAGAATAAGATAAACGTAAATTTGGATCGTTTTATAAATTTTTATTTTTTTTTACAATTTTCAGATTTTTAATGACCAAAGTCATTAATTAATTTTTAAGCCACCAAGCTGAAATGCAATACCGAAGTCCGGGCTTCGTCGAAGATTACTTGACCAAAATTTCAACCAATTTGGTTGAAAAATGAGGGCGTGACAGTGCCGCCTCAACTTTCACGAAAAGCCGGATATGACGTCATCAAAGACATTTATCCAAAAAATGAAAAAAAGTTCGGGGATTTCATACCCAGGAACTCTCATGTCAAATTTCATAAAGATCGGTCCAGTAGTTTAGTCTGAATCGCTCTACACACACACACAGACAGACAGACACACACACACACGCACATACACCACGACCCTCGTTTCGATTCCCCCTCGATGTTAAAATATTTAGTCAAAACTTGACTAAATATAAAAAGATCAGGTCTTAGAGGAAGTGAGTCAGAGAGGTTTTCAACAGAAAATACGAAAAATCAAGGTCTTAAAATCAATCAATCAATCAATATGAGGCTTATATCGCGCGTATTCCGTGGGTACAGTTCTAAGCGCAGGGATTTATTTATTTAAAAAAAAAATTATGCAATTTATATCGCGCACATATTCAAGGCGCAGGGATTTATTTATGCCGTGTGAGATGGATTTTTTTACACAATACATCACGCATTCACATCGGCCAGCAGATCGCAGCCATTTCGGCGCATATCCTACTTTTCACGGCCTATTATTCCAAGTCACACGGGTATTTTGGTGGACATTTTTATCTATGCCTATACAATTTTGCCAGGAAAGATCCTTTTGTCAATCGTGGGATCGTTAACGTGCACACCCCAATGTAGTGTACATGAAGGGACCTCGGTTTTTCGTCTCATCCGAAAGACTAGCACTTGAACCCACCACCTTAGTTAGGAAAGGGGGGAGAAAATTGCTAACGCCCTGACCCAGGGTCGAACTCGCAACCTCTCGCTTCCGAGCGCAAGTGCGTTACCACTCGGCCACCCAGTCCGTGGAAGGAAGTGAGTCTTAAAATGAAGGTAAATTAAGAGAGGTTTTCAACTTTCTTTCTTTCTGTCTTTATTTGGTGTTTAACGTCGTTTTCAACCACGAAGGTTATATCGCGACGAGGAAAGTGGGGGAGATGGGATAGAGCCACTTGTTAATTGTTTCTTGTTCACAAAAGCACTAATCAAAAAATTGCTCCAGGGGCTTGCAACGTAGTACAATATATTACCTTACTGGGAGAATGCAAGTTTCCAGTACAAAGGACTTAACATTTCTTACATACTGCTTGACTAAAATCTTTACAAACATTGACTATATTCTATACAAGAAACACTTAACAAGGGTAAAAGGAGAAACAGAATCCGTTAGTCGCCTCTTACGACATGCTGGGGAGCATCGGGTAAATTCTTCCCCCTAACCCGCGGGGGGTAGGTTTTCAACAGAAAATACGAAAAATCAAGGTCTTAAACTGTGAAGGGGAGATGGGTCTTAAATGTATATTACGGGATGTACATTACTGCTGCATCTTGTCGTCACGCTCAGTCACGCTCATAAGATAATCATTGCCTATGTCGTTTTTTGATGTTTTGAGAAAAACGCAAAAACACTTCTTTGGTTTCTGAACAATCTGCCTATCAAATGTTCGTTAAAAGTTGCAAACTGCCTATCTCGAGCGGTGACAGCTAGATAAACGTGAGATAAAGAGCTGACGGCAACATTTTCAATCAGCAAACTGCACAACAACCCACAAACTTTTGCATACCTCCACATTCTCAAAACAAGTCTTCCTGTATCGTAAAGAAAAAGTGCCTAACTCAAGAAACGAGATCGGCAGTTTTACTTACGTTGCCGTGGCAATGGTTTTCGATGGTCTGAGATGGTGTTTATTCATTTATTTGTTGACTTACAGAGATGCCAATTTACGGTGTTGCCACTGGTGAAAGGTGTTCCAAGAAAGTGTCTTGCACTTCTGGAGACTCTTGTGATCTCGTCTTCAATGAATGCAGTAAGGGATTTTTGTTAGCTAAACATACACATTGTGTGTGTGTGTGTGTGCGTGTGTGTGTGCGTGTATGTGTGTGTGTGTGGTGTGTGTGTGTGTGTGTGTGTGTGTTTTTTTGCATGTCAGGAGCAAGTGTGTGTGTGTGTGTGTGTGTGTGTATGTATGTGTGTGAGTGTGTGTGTGTGTGTGTGTGTGTGTGTGTGTGTGTGTGTGTATGTGTGTTTGTGTGTGAAGGTGCGCTCTGTCTGTCTGTCTGTCTCTCTGCTTGTCTGTCTGGCTCCGTATGTTTGTATTTCTGCCTGTCTGTCTGGTAGGCTGACTGCCCCCCCCCCCCTCTCTATCTCTCTCTCTCTCTCTCTCTCTCTCTCTCTCTCTCTCTCTCTCTCTCTCTCTCTCTCTCTCTCTCTCTCTCTCTCTCTCTCTCTCTCTCTCTCTCTCTCTGAAATTGAAGACTGCTCGTCCTATATATATACATACATACAACTGTTAGTTATGTGCTGGTTTTCAGGAGAAGATTGATAGCTCCTACGCCTGTACAAACTAAAACTTCCCGTTGTTATTGTGGGTAACCCTTCATTTACAATCTCGTGTTTGTTTTGTTTTTGTGTTTGTTTGATTTTTGCTGCCACAAACTTAATTCCACGAAACAATAACAAAATCTCGTATTTCAGGAATCAAGGTTGGTCAAGCATGCAAGAACACACCAACAATGTGTATCACCGGTGCTATGTGTGACACTGGTGCCGACAGGTGTAAATGTGTAGAGAGCAAGTTCGCATCCCATGGGTTCGTTTGCAGTAAGTTCGCATGTTTTGTTTTTGATTGTTCGTACACCGGATGTTTCCGTTCATACAGCCTTCGTTTTTCAACATTTGCAGTAAGTTCGCATGTTTTGTTTTTATCGTTCGTTCACCGGATGTTTCCGTTCATACAGGCTTCGTTTTTCAGCATTTGCAGTAAGTGTGCATGTTTTGTTTTTTATCGTTCGTACACGCCGGATGTTTCCGTTCACACAGCCTTCATTTTTCAACATTAGCAGTAAGTTCGGATGTTTTGTATTATCGTTCGCACACCGGATGTTTCCGTTCATACAACCTTCATTTTTCAACAGTTGCAGTAAATTAAGTTCGCATGTTTTGTTTTATCGTTTGCACACCGGATGTTTCCGTTCATACAGCCTTCGTTTTTTTATTTTTTAACATGTTCTTGTTTTTCTTGGGGAAATTTGCAGTAAGTTCGCATACATATAAGACTCCCTCGATCCTTGTCATCATTGGCATAGCGTAGTTTCGTGAGACGATGCTTGATGCGCCCCGTGTCGTTCTGTTTGGCGAGCCGAATGTAGCAAGCTGTGACAATAACAAGATCTAGATCAGCACTTTTACGGGAAGAGCTTGTACGGGTAACGTCATAAAATCTGGTTTTTACGTCACGCGTTTGCCAAGATCTGCAGTCTTGGTGGGAGCATAACAACGTATGCATTTGGAACATTGGAGAAAAAAGTGAGTCACGGGTGACGCAATATCTACACGTACACGTACATGTCTTTGCTACACGTTCGACCATCTAGAACACTGTAATGACTGAGGCAACGCTGCAACCAATCAGGAACCAGTATTTTGAAATTGACCAATTGTCTACAACTGTCGTTGTCACTGCGGCCTTCCGGTTGTTGTCACTGCCTTCCGGGCAATCAGAATAGCTCTTACAGGCGTCAGAAACCGGAACAGACATCTCTGTGGATGTGCTGCAACGTCTTGTGTGGCTGAAGAACTCGATCCTGGAACGGCAGTCTCTGCTGCAGACAGGACATGTGAAGCTGGAGGGCTGGCAAGAAGGTGATGCAGCAGCGCGTTTTTGGCCGACCCTTTTCTCTGCAGCTTCTTGG
>NC_090255.1:29052907-29093453 GCF_037325665.1 Littorina saxatilis | reverse complement strand
TACAATACCGAAGTCCGGCCTTCGTCGAAGATTGCTTTACAAAATTTCAATCAATTTGATTGAAAAACAAGTCGCGTAAGGCGAAATTTTTTAAATACAACATTATTTAGTCAAGCTGTCTAACTCACAGAATGAAACTGAACGCATTGCATTTTTTCACCAAGACCGTAGCATCGTCAGTCCACCGCTCGTTGAAAAGGCAGTGACATTGACAAGGCAGAATAGCGCGGTAGTGGTTGTGCTGAGAAGGATAACACGCTTTTTCTGTATCTCTATTCTTTTTAACTTTCTGAGCGTGTTTTTAATCAAAACATATCATATCTATATGTTTTTAGAATCAGGAACCGACAAGGAATAAGATGAAAGTGTTTTTAAATTGATTTCAAAAATTTAATTTTGATCATAATTTTCATATTTTTAATTTTCAGAGCTTGTTTTTAATCCAAATGTAACATATTTATATGTTTTTTGAATCAGAAAATGATGAAGAATAAGATGAACGTAAATTTGGATCGTTCAAAAAAATTTTTTTTTTTCACAATGTTCAGATTTGTAATGACCAAAGTCATTAATTAATTTTTAAGCCACCAAGCTGAAATGCAATACCGAAGTCCGGCCTTCGTCGAAGATTGTTTGGCCAAAATTTCAATCAATTTGATTGAAAAATGAGGGTGTGACAGTGCCACCCCAACTTTTACATAAAGCCGGATATGACATCATCAAAAACATTTATCGAAAAACTGAGAGAAAAAAACGTCCGGGGATATCATACCCAGGAACTCTCATGTCAAATTTCATAAAGATCGGTCCAGTAGTTTACTCTGAATCGCTCTACACACACACGCACACACACACAGACACACATACACCACGACCCTCGTCTCGATTCCCCCCTCTACGTTAAAACATTTAGTCAAAACTTGACTAAATGTAATGAGGGTGTGACAGTGCCGCCTCAACTTTTACAAAAAGCCGGATATGACGTCATCAAAAGTATTTATCGAAAAAAAGAAAAAAACGTCCGGGGATATCATTTCCAGGAACTCCCATGCCAAATTTCGTAAAGATCGGTTCAGTAGTTTGGTCTGAATCGCTCTACACACACGCACAGACAGACAGACAGACACACACACACACACACACACACACACACACACACACACACACACACACACACGCACGCACACACACACACACACACACACACACACACACACACACACACATTTACCACGACCCTCGCCTCGATTCCCCCTCTGTACAAAAAGAAACAAAGAAACACACAAACAAACAAACAAACAAACAAACAAACAAAGAAGAAAGAAAGAAAAAAAGATGGAGAGAAGAAAAGAAAGAAAGACAGAAAGAAAGAGAGACGAATAGATAGAATGAATTATAACCAAACGCAGGCAGGGTCCCTATGACAACATAAATAACAACGTGACAACGGCCATAAACAGAAACATACCATCAACATTCCACAGACATTCAGACCCCGACGGACAGACAGACAGACAGACAGTCAGACAGACAGACAGTCAGACAGACAGACAGTCAGACAGACAGTCAGACAGTCAGACAGACAGTCAGACAGACAGGCAGACAGACATGAAGTACGCACGCACGCACGCACGCACGCACGCACGCACGCACGCACACACGCACACACACACACACACACACACACACACACACACACACACACACACACACACACACACAAACATTCTCAAAAAATTGCATTACCTATATACGAGGTCACATCAGCGATTATGTAAACTCGAAACATCTGAACATAATACATCAGCATGTTTGGGGCATGGTAACAAAGAGAGCCACGTTACTGCGACTGCACAATGCGCACCCTGTCCTTTGTATCACACCTTCAACCCTTCAACCGCCGTAGTGTTCCGTATCTTGCTTTTTTTGTGCATTCAAATTCCATACGTAAATATCTTCTGTCGTAGACTTTGATATACAGCTTAGAGTAAGTTCTTATGCCTGTGCCGTGCTTTTTCACAAACTTCTTCTTGTGCCGCGAATTTTCACAAACTTCTTGTGCCGCGAATTTTCACAAACTTGTTCTGATGCTGAGGTTGTCGATGTTGATGGTGCTGTCCGCGCTTTTACACAAACTTTTTCTTATGCCGTTCTTTTTCACAAACTTCTAATGCCGCAATTTTTCACAAACTACTTCTTATGCCACAATATTTTCTCAAACTTCTAATGCCGTAATTGTTCACAAACTTCTTCTTATGCCGTTCTTGTTCACAAACTTCTAATGCCGCAATTGTTCACAATCTTCTTCTGATGCCGTTCTTTTTCACAAACTTCTAATGCCGCAATTTTTCACGAACTACTTCTTATGCCACAATATTTTCACAAACTTCTAATGCCGCAATTGTTCACAATCTTCTTCTGATGCCGTTCTTTTACACAAACTTCTTCTTATGCCACGATATCTCACAAACTGGTCACACAATTCATCGTCGGACGCACATGTCAACACGTAAATAATGCATGTCCTCTGCCGTGCACACATAAATGATGTACATCTCATGTCGTAAATGTCCACACACATCAAAGTGGCCTTCACATCTGTAAATTTTAATTGGATCTGACGGGTAATATGTATAGTGCAATCCGCACGGGCTAGAAACGCTTCACTGGCAGTTTCGTTTCTGTATGACTTATTGCTGTCTTTTGCGAGCTTCACAAAGCCGAATAAAGACCTAGTAAAACCTGTTCCCTTTTCCTCTTTATTTTTCTCTTCCGCTTCTTCTCTTTCTTCTTCTTTTTCTTCTTCTTTTATTTCTTATTTTTGTTAAGATGAACAAAACGATTTTGTACACTTAACACACGGATGTTAACACTGTTTGTTTGTTTATGCTTGTTTCTTGTCTCGAGAGCCCAGGAGGTATTCAGCATCGATCTTATTATCTCTTTTTTCTTCTCAGCTTACTAAAAAATATTCACATTTAAAGCGTATCAAAGTATAAGGTAGAAGGTGTTCCTTGAAACTTAGATTATTGTCCAGTCGGTAGCGTAAGTCTTGTTCAAAATCCTAATCTCTTTCAAAAAGTTAAAACATCTTTTCCGGGCGTACGTTCCGGAGACGTTAGCGACAAGAAGACGCTCCTAAAGACACGCCGCCAAGATTCAATGACAATCATACTCCGATGAACTCGAACTGAAGATGTTATTAAGTCAAGGAGATACAAACGTTTGCACTGCCGTGAACTGAACGCTAAAACTACAGTAAAACTCCCATCCTCGACGTCATTTTGGTCCTGAAAGAAGGACACGCTTAATATATATATCCTCTCCAAAGTGCACGGCAGGTTGTATCTCAAGAAATAATTGTACACGCCGCGATGTCTTTCTATATATATATATACACACAAAAAAACACCACCGTCCTTTTTTTCTTGCTACAGAATGGGAGGAGATCGAGACAAGGGGGCGCGGGATGGGGGAAGGGGACCAAAGGAAAAAGGTATCTGAAGAACGCGATCATGGGAATTCCGAACATTCCGCCTTGCAATCAATTATAAAATACCCTTTTTTCTCAACCCCTTATGGCTTCGCTGGGTGCATGTGGTAAAGGCCCCGCGCGGTAATCTATGCAGAATCCACCCTGTTTTGTCAAACGAGGGCACAATACCCCACACGCGGGTTCGGAATACCCGGCAATTTTCCCGTTTATTGCCGCACAAAGGGCCCGGCAGGGGGCACCCCATGAGCCGACAAATATGCACAACAAGAAAGCTTGTCATTTTGACATTCCTCACTGCATGGTCGCTGAATGAGTGCACAGTTGTGCTGAGGGTTTAATGTTAATGTACGCACTCGATTAGCCTGGAAGGGGGGGGGGGGGGTATGCCGCAGGGATTAAAGGCAGCATCCTTCCGGGATAACCCATCATGCATAATCAAAAAGGTAAGTTGTTGGAACGTTTGTTATTGACAAAACAATACGTTACAGTCACAAATATATCGACCCAACGGTCTTTTAGGTTAACATACAAACAATTATTGACAAACACTTAGCTTGATGGACTTTACGGCCGCTCGCCAGGAAGGCACAAGCGAATGCATGTTTGATGGTGTATGCTTTTAATTAAGCGTTGTTGACTATGAATGTAGATGTAAATGCTTGTATAACTGTGTTTTAATTTTAAATGTGTCAAGCGCAAAGAGCATAATTGCAAAGTTATGATGTTGCGCTATATAAATGCTCATTTATTATTATTATCATTATTATTATTATTATTTAAGTTATTGAGACATCCCAGTGCACTAAGGGATTTATAGAGCAAATCGAGAAAATTCATTATTGAACGAAGCGCATAGCGCTGAGTTCAATAATTATTTTCGAGATTTGCTCTATAAATCCCTTAGTGCACTGGGATTGTTTCAATAACGATATTGTCAGTACCGCCATAGAAAAAAGAAGATTCCAAACGCACATTTTGCAACGCGCATTTGAATAGGCATAACTGTGTGGTCAGGTCGTGTTCAGTAAAGATCTACTTTTGTGTGGGGTGTCTCAAGTGTGTCGTGCTTTCGTCACACGCATTTTAATTTCTGTTGGTAAATTCCAGTGTAGCGTTAATCTGAACAGTGATGATCTTTCAGAGAGACCTCATTTGAACTCGGAGAAAGGACTGTGCTCTTCGTTATTTGCGATTCGAAACCTCCAGTCGAGCTTCGACGGATTGACTGTGCGGAGTGACTCCCCTTGAATTGACTCGAAGCGGGACTCGACGGTTTGCACATTTTCAAAACAAATGTGGCATATTTCTCGTGTTGTATCTTCACTCATCGGGGAGTCTGATACTAAATATGAACGGTAAGAATGCTCTGAACCCTACACGTATTATATCCCCATCGTTTTTTCGTTCACATTTGCCCAACATGTTAATTTGCTGAGCGGGGTTAATGTCGTCTGCTAGGCTACCTGGGCAATCGAACCACTGCAGTCTGCACTGAGTCTGCACGCATGAGGCAGGCTGTTAATAAGTCTTATATATATGGTAAGAACGTTCTGAACCCTACACGTTTTCGATTACGATTGTTCTTGCCTTGAAATAATAATTCGGAAACCATTCATTTACTGAACTGATGTAGTCGTATTTCTGTGTAGTCTGCTACAGAGTCGATCGAGTCAGTCTTCCAAACTGGTCTAGCTGGTACGTTATCGGAATAACACTTGTGTTTTCTGTTAGCCGCTGGGAATTGTATACTAACTCATCATTTGGTAATGTGGATGATAAGCTACATGCCACTAACACGGCATATGAGAAGAATCTATGCAAGTCGGCGAAAATTAGATGAAACACAGCGGCTTCTATTTTTAGATCAGTGGCACTGGCACAGGCACATGCAATCTGTCAGAAAAAAACCCACTTCTGCTTTAATTGAGAAGCAGGGAATTTATGGTCATTTGGTATTGTGGAGAATATAAGCTACATGTCATTAATTAATTCTGAGGATGAGAGCACAGTCTCGCTCAGGCAAAAACAAAAACACCTAAATTTAAAAACAAAAACATATATATGAAAATGTAATTATCCCAGAATTTAGTTGAGCAAGTGACTAAAGACTTTTTGAAAGAAAAGACATTTTGAAATACTGAAAAGTACAAGAAAAGCGTGAACAAAAAGAAATAATAATCAGAGGGAGGGATATGGAACAGCCAAAACTGAGACAAATACTTCTGTAATTTCGTTACAGTAAATACAAAATGTCCAGAGAATTAGCAATATATCTAACATTGACTGACTGTGTGATGATATCTTCTGCTATTGGTCTGTTTCGACAGTGATATCAAAATCGAGACCGGAGGTCTCGATTTTGATATCACTGTCTCAACAGACCATAGCAGAAGATATCATCACACAGTCCGTCAATATTGGGTAACATAGACATGACTCTGTCTTTAATTAATAGATACACTCGGATGGGGGGGAGGGGGGGTGGATTTGCCGCAGGGCTGGAATTAAATACTGCAATGAGTGTCGATTGGAACGGGTTCGGGGAAAAAAGGCTGGTTTAAGTATTAGCATGATGTGTCTTCAAAAGCGAAAATTAACATAATTATAGTGGCTTTGCAAGCGGATTCCTACATTGTTTAGTCGGTGCAATATTTTTGTTTGTTTGTGTTTTTTTTATATTTTTTTTAATTGAAGAATAGGTATTTTGATCTCAGGAATACCTTCCGTCACCAGTCTGTTTCTATGGGTGTTTTGTTCTGGTCTTTATTTTTGTTATCTATCCTCATTCTCTGTGTTTCTTTCTTCATAGTCTGCTCTTGTTTTGCTTTTTCTTTTGAATAAGATTGTTTGTCATCATTTTCACGAGTTTTCATTCACAAGCACCTGGGAAATAAATCTCATGTTCCCCGGGGAATAAATCCCCGGTTACCATAGTTGCAGGAAGCCCTATTACATGGATAATCAAAAGCAAACCCAATAGAAACGCTCGCGGATTCTTCGGCTCTTTTCATTGGCGTTTCCCCAGACCTAAACAGACGACACGACACTGCTTTGCAAAGTTCCAAAAACCAACTGGCAAACTGGCAAAAGTAAACAAAACAACAAAACTACTTCAATAAATTCATCACAAACAAATGAAACCTACCGATATGTTATGTCTTCTCACAAAATCATGGAGTGCGTGTATCTTTGTGTGAGAAACACGAACGTCAAGTTCAAGTCAAACCAATTGACCCCTGACACACACATTTTGACCCGTGCACAAGACGTTGTATCGATAAACGAAGCACAAATAAGAAATAATGATAAAAGCAAAGAAAATAGCAACAAGATATGCAAACATCTCACAAAGCCGAGCAAGCAGATTGACAGGTCTAATGAAAAACAAAGAGGTACTGAGTCGGAAACAAGATCGCGATTCTTTTATTTCCTTCGCTGCACGACGCAAATCTTCTGTGACCTTTGACCCAACGTAGCTTCCACATTCGATTACTGAGCTTAATACTCACAACTGAAAGCCTTTACCTACACAGCTCCCTCTATTTGGAACTCTCTGCCCATGTCTGTCCGCCTTTCTACCTCTCTCCCTTCCTTCAAGTCCTCTCTAAAAACACACCTCTTCCGGGAATACTTCAACCCCTAGCCTGTGCGAGTGATTCGATGTTGTCCGTGTGTGTGTTTGTGTGTGTGTGCGAGTGAGCGACACGAGTATATGCGAGTAATTGGTTGTGTGCACTGTTCAGTATTTGCCACATTAAGGAGAGGGGTCGCTTGCCATCGTAGCGCGCTGTGGGCCGGCTGGGGGCGGGTTGCTTGCGAGGGCTGTATTTTGTACATTGATTATTTGATACATGTATAATTATTAAATGCGTCTCCAGGAATATGTTTAGTTTAAATCTTGTGTCGATACTATTTAATTCTGCCTCGCTATTAGCCATTGAGTAAAACTGTTTTATCACCATTGCTTTATTGTTGTTAATTCGTCTCCAGAAATATGTTTTGTTTTAATCTTGTGTCGATACTATTTAACTCTGCCTCGTTATTAGCCATTGAGTATAACTGTTTTATCACCATTGTTTTATTGTTGTTCTTTGGCCATTTACGTTGAATGACTTGTTATACATTGACATTGATAGTTTTATTCTTCTTCTTCTTCGTCGTTCGCTAGATAGTTTTATTATAAGAACCTTTTTTTTTTAATTCCTATTAACTCGATGTTCTTTAACTATGTTTGTAAATTGTTAGAGGATCTTTTAGTAGAAGTGTTTAACTGTCGAAGCTGCTTTTACCTAAGAGACCGACTGTATATTGTGCTGTTGTACTTGTCAGACTTGATTGTACCAAGTCCTTCACATGTTGTAATGCGCTTAGAGCCAAATATTTTTGTTTTTTGTAAGGGATAGGCGCAATATAAATACACTTTATTATTATTATTATTAAAGCCGAGGGAGTGGAATACCGAGATGAACAAACAGAACTGTGCATCCTCAAATCTGACATATTCATCCCAACATTTTATGAACTCAAAAATACAGAAAGTTGCTTTCACACGCCAGCTTTGATTGCCAGTGGTTATCAGCACGGAACTCGTGTGGTTATCAGCACGGAACCCGTGTTTCAAAGCATGGCTCCCTGTGTTGATTGTTATCTTATTTTCTCACTACCAAAATGATGACAAAAACGATGTTTGGTGGTTTGTTGTCAGACCAGCTTTTTTTGTCGGTCCTCGGGGGGCATATCGACTTTTGTTTCATATTTATTGACCAAGGACGACAAAAAAGCTGGTCTGTCAACAACCCATCAAACATCTTATAGTGTTCTATACTGGTCTCAAAAGCGTATTGATTACTAGTTCTCTGTTCTGTGATTGATGTCTTGGTTGAAGGAATGCTGTGTTTAGATTTGATTTTGAGCCGGGTTTTTTGTTGGAATCATTCTTGACTCGTTGAAATATGTGTAAAGGCAATGAACTATATAACTTCATTATATTTTTTTGTGTTTTACATTAGCGGCGTTTATAGAGGTGCCAATGCTCCAGTATAAGACATTTCGAGCGACTATCTTTTTTTTTAATCCCCAAGCACACAACGAGCAAAACACAGATGTCGACTGAAACAAATATAAAACAACAACTAACACACACACAAAAACGAACAAAAAACACACACACACAAAAACGTCTACTCGCATAAAATGCATACAGGCTTATATACACATGACAATAACCACCAACTGCCTCTAATGCGTAAATGAAAAGGCACCTAACAAAAACTAATGAAAAGCACTTAAACGCGTCTCTCCTGTCCATGAAATAGAACAGAAACACACTTGAGCACTTAGCGTCACGCGTCGCTTCTCTGTATTAGACAAGGAGGGCAGAGTAACTTAATACAAACTTAGTTTGTTTGCCCCAAACACAAAACTCCAACCTTGAAGCTAAGAACTTTTTTACAAGATTAAACAATCATCAGTGTAAGTTGGTTGGTTAGTTGGTTACGGTAACCCGACCTACCCTATTTTTAGGGGCCGACCCTATAACTTTTTATTACATTTGTCAAAAAAACACACACAAAAAACAAGAAAACGAGTGCAGAAAACGCAATGAAAGCGAAAGCGCTCGAGTCGCACACTGATTACCCTGTCAAGTAGGTTTAATTTGTACACATTAGAAAAAAAAGTTTTAAAAAAAAAGTGATTGCCTACCCTATTTTTGGGGGCTATGTTACTGTAACCACACCTATTTTTTTTGTTTGGCCTTAGTTGGCTATTATTGTGTATCGTCAGTTTGTTTGCCCCAAACACGAAACTATTGTTAAGCCACGAACTTGTTTACAGGCATACACAATAAACAAGTCGCTGTAAGTTTGATTAAAAAACCATCAATGGAAGTTTGTTGGTTGAGTATTAGTCTTTATCCTACATATGTGAGAGAGACACCCGTGAGATAATAATCGTTCAAATCACACGTGTGTATATCATGTAAATGAGGTCATGTCAAGCAAGTCTGGCAGGGACCTGTTTTTCCACTGCTTTTGATACCAAAGTCACCGAGACAAACGTCATTATAGAAACAAAAATTGCGCTCGCTAATTACCCTTGATGAATCTTTAGAACTAACACGTCACGCCACACGTTTAGAGTGACGTTTCTTTGCTTTGACGTAATAGGTTGCACGAGGCTTTAGAAGAGATCGAGGTTCCAAAACAAGCGTCTTCAATTTAGCTGCCTCGCCTGCAAGACATTTTCAGTAAAATACACGTAAGTACTTTATGTAGGATAAACAGAATACTACATGGCTTGCTGTGTCGTACCAGATTTACACTCGTTGCTTTTTCAAATAGTGAACAGCTCGCTTTCGCTCGCAGTTCAATATTTAAACAAACAACTCGTGTGAATCTGGTACGACACAGCAAGCCATGTAGTATTCTCTATGTATCGTCTTGTCAGCTAGCTGCAGGGCCGGACCAAATGAGTTGTAAGGGGGGGGGGGTTCCTCCTTTTTGGGGGGGCAAATCAGCGAAGTGGCGAAGCCACAAGCGCGCGCCTGTAAAGCAGGCGCGCGAACTATGGGGGTCCGGGGGCATGCTCCCCCGGAAAATTTTTGAAAAACGGTTAAAATCTGCGCAATCTGGTGCATTCTGGGCCTTGTTTTGAAGGTTAAGAGCAGCATTGTGGGGGGGGGGGGGGGTACCTTTTTCTCATCGGATTTCACATTGAATAAAATTTGTAAGAGACACACACAAAATTTATTTTAAAAAAAATTAAAAAATTAAAAAACCACTCAAAGCAAGGTACATGCTTTTTCCAGGGGGGGGGGGGGGGGGGGGGTTCCGGAACCCCTGGAACCCCCCCCTGGGTCCGGCCCTGAGCTGATAATGCTATTAGAGATCCATGCAAGTTTGTTTCCTTTCTCAGTTAACATGGCAAGCTCAACGTCAGAGCAAGCGTATGCGTATGAACTCGCTTGAAAATGCGCATCATTTGTTTTACTCTTAGTCTGCTACTCTTAAGATGTATTTAATGATTCTATCATTTATTTGTGTATTTATTATTTTGTTCCCCTTCCTTCCTTGCGTGATTGCTCACTTGTGCATTCCTTCCTTAATCCACTCATTATTTAATGTATTCATCTTTTCATTTATTAATCCTCTGTCATGTTCTTACGGTATTTTGTTTCATTTTTTTTTCCTGCTATTGACACTTTTAGTGCGTGGATGGATGAAGTTTGAGCAAAGATGTATATAATTATACTCTTTTTCTAAGGCACAGAACTTGCTGTCGTGGGGTGCATTGAACTAACTTGACCCGGATACGCTTAACCTTAACCCTTGTCGCGGCAAGTACATTCCGATGTAACAACAAAAAGGTCAACCACAGAGTTTAAGTAAACTGTCTCGGCTCGAAAAACAAACACAGAGTGTGAGAAAGGAGAAGGCTCCTTGTTGTGAAAATAGCCAATTTCCAACGCCCCTTATAGGGCTCTGAAACTGTGACGGTTTTTTTCTGCTTTATTTGTATTCATGTTTTGTTTTTGCATGGAGGACGCTTGCACAAAGTAAAGCAGCAATACACAAATATCAAACAAATAAATGCAAACATCTTTTGAATAATTTAACGTACGTGTGTTGATGCATACACCATAACAAAATCCTGTGCTTTGCATTTGGTAAATAAACTGTTTGACTTGACTTGACTTGGTTTTTATTTGTGTGTGTTTGTTTTCTTGTGTGTTTGTAGACTGGTTAAGTTGGAGGGTTGGTTCACTCGTTCGCTACTCTGTTTTACTGTCATGTTTGCTTGGATGTTTAATAATGCTGTTAAGTTTGTTTTTTGTGGGTTTTTTTTCCAGTAAGGTATGTATGGGCTGTAGATGTTAAGATTCACGAAATAAGACACGACACAACAATAGGTGTCGCCACTAGACATTCTTCACAGTTAGGTGGTTTAAAGAAATGTAACCTATTCAACACGTACACACAAGAAAATATGAAGAAACTGCGCACAAAATACACGCCACAACGACAGATATGACCGCTAGAAATTCTTCACATTAATTTTGTCGGTTTACAACTATTTAATTTTAGAAAGCCCTAAACACACACATATATATACACACACACACACACACACACACACACACACACACACACACACACACATACGCACACACATACCCACACACACACACGCACGCATGCACGTACACACATACGCACACACATACCCACACACACATACACACATACACACACACGCACGCACATACACATACGCACACACACCCAAACACACACACACACACACACACACACACACACACACACACACATACACACACAATGAGAGAGAACATGAATTAGCATACCACAAATGCGTGAGAGGTATGGTATACACACGCAAGAGGACTGAACAAACAAAAACAAAACATTGTTGAAATCTGGACAAACCAGAAAATGAAGTTGCGATGAGCATACGCAGACAACATCAAACACGGTACTTTAACGAGTTTTAATACATGTATCGCGAAAATAACGATAAAAACGTGTTGCACAAAAGAAGGTCGTTGATGTGTTTCATAAGTTTCGTGGTTACTTTAAATGAGTGGATTTTAACGAGAGAGAGAGAGAGAGAGAGAGAGAGAGAGAGAGAGAGAGAGAGAGAGAGAGAGAGAGAGAGAGAGAGAGTAAGGGGGGAGGGGGTGGGGGCATTGTGTGTGGGCAGAGAGAGAGAGAGAGAGAGAGAGAGAGAGAGAGAGAGAGTAAGGGGGAGGGGGTGGGGGCATTGTGTGTGGGCAGAGAGAGAGAGAGAGAGAGAGAGAGAGAGATAGAGACAGACAGACAGACAGACAGACAGACAGACACTTAGACAGACAGATATACAGACAGGCAAACAAACAGACAGACAGACAGACAGACACTGAGACAGACAGACAGACAGACAGACAGATAGAAACAGATACACAGACAGACAGACCGACAGAGAGATAGACAGAGACAGTGAGACAGAAACAGAGACACACAACTAGAAAGACATGTAGCGCAACACAATTTAGTTCAGGGGAAGCAATACTGTTACAAGTGACACGGTCTGGTAGGCTTACGTCCCTTGAACCACGATTTCGCCCGCAGCAAAAAGGCAAAATACGCACAGCACTTTCGGATCAAGCTATATGGTAAATTGTGGGAATAAAACCGACAGATAGACATTCTCCGTAGCTTTTGTTATATCCCTGCACCTCTAACAACAAAAATAAAACAAAAAAATAACTAACTAACTAACTAACTAACTAACTATATACCTAACTAACTAACTAACTAACTAACTAACTATATACCTAACTAACTAACTATATACCTAACTAACTAACTAACTAACTAACTAACTATATACCTAACTAACTAACTATATAACTAACTAACTAACTAACTAACTAACTAACTATATACCTAACTAACTAACTAACTAACTAACTAACTAACCAAGTTACTAACTAACTAACTAACTAACTAACTAACTAACTATATACCTAACTAACTAACTAACTAACTAACTAACTAACTAAGAAAAAAACGTGTACTCACATGGTAGGGGTGGAGATGTCGGTGTTGGTTCTGATGATACTGTAGGGGTGAAAGCAACACAAACAATCAAACTTTAAAATGTAAATATTGCAATGGAAAACTAACGATTGAATGTGCACATGTGTCAATATTGGGATACAAAACTCAATAGAAAACCGCTTATACTCAAGTGCAATTGCACACACGCAAGCACACCACACGCTTTCGAATACACACACATACAATGCACTAAAATAAGAAAATCGTTTTAGTCCAATGAAAATAATCATTCCAAAGTAACAAAAGCAACAAAAACGATGACGAAGACGATGAAAACAACAACAACAAAAACAACAACAACAACAACAACAACAACAACAACAACGACAACATTATCAACGTCAGGCATCGCTCATTGGTTACTAACGTATCATCTTTCGAAACGACCGACATTTTTGTCAGTCGATCAAAGCAATTTTTGATTATTCTCATCCACTTATTTTTTTAAGTAGACGATCTGATGAAATGATTAAAATGGCTTTATCATGGCAAATCTCTGCAACAACAATAACAAGGGCGACACAAACATGTATATACACACCTAAAATTTAACACCACATTCCTCTGAGCTCAAAAACACTCATAGGATTAACGTTGCTTGTTCATTTCAATGCTTGTTATTCAGTCTCTGAGGTGCCAGGAGACTGGTCCCGTATAACTCTCACTTACTCTATTACACCTGTCGTATGAATTAAGAGCGCTTATTCTTCCTTTGTTTATCAGGTCAAAAACACTCTGTTTTTGAAGGTATTTCAAAATCCTTAAAGTTTGCATTCTTTCACGTGTGGCGCATATACATAACATCTCAAATACCAAGTGTAGTACCCACCACCCTTAAACCAAACTTTTTAACAACACCACCAAGCCCTCTAGATCTTTATTTCACTATCATGGTCAAAATAGCAGGACTTAGTGCGAAAACCTGTAGTCAGTGTGACAAAAACACTACCAATCCTTTTATACCTTTAGTAACACTAACCCGGATATTTAGCCAGCCGTGCTATTATAGTCGCAGTACTGAAGTTATGTTATTCATCCTGGATTTGTTTGTCACTTGAAACGAAGATGCTATATATACAGACACGCCTACCGGAACTAATAGTTCAAAAATATGTGTTCTAGTGCTTGAGGTTTACTGATTTTACTCGCATTCTTCCAGTTTAAGTCAGAGTGTTGTCCGTGCTATGTATTACAACTTTACTCGTCTGTAGAAAGGAAGTTGCTTCGAATACGCCCGTCAAAGTTAGAGTCTAACAAAATGTCTGTGAGAGTGTTTACGGGTTTTCTAATATTTTTGACCAAATGTGACACTCCACCACAGAATGAGTCGTATGTCACCTTTGCATGATTTGCATATTTTTACATTTTCATAAAGAGTTGTTTATGCTCTATCCAGCGGTGAAACCCGTTTTAAAAAAGAGTGAAAACTGTTCGAGTTATAAGCCTGTGACTAAGGTGACCCTCACACTGTTACCAGACCCCCCTCCCCCCCCCCCCCCCGTACTTATATTAAGCCTAGCGCAGAACCGTGAGAGGTGACATGCGACTCATTCTGTGGTGGAGGGTCACAAATGTTCCAAACCTCTGCAATAGGGTGCTACAAAAACGCTACCAATAATTGACAGTCTAAGACCAAAAACATGGTCCTAGAGTTTGAAGTGTAGTGTTATTACGAGTACTAACATTTACTATTACTTATCTTACGGAATTTTCATCTTTTTATAAAAAAAACATTCTAGATTATCTTATATAACTATAAGTGGTCGTTGTCTATGCTTTTTTTTTAATGCTTGTATGTTATTTCTTTCTTATATATGTAAAATGTTGAATTATAATGTCTAATGTAAAGCGCCATGAGACTGCCATTTGGCGGTGAACAGCGCTATAAAGGAGTGTTTAATTATTTAAGTTATTGAGACATCCCAGTGCACTAAGGGATTTATAGAGCAAATCGAGAAAATTCATTATTGAACGAAGAGCATAGAAAAAAGAAGATTCCAAACGCACATTTTGCAACGCGCATTTGAATAGGCATAACTGTGTGGTCAGGTCGTGCACAGTAAAGATCTACTTTTGTGTGGGGTGTCTCAAGTGTGTCGTGCTTTCGTCACATGCATTTTAATTTATGTTGGTAAATTCCAGTGTAGCGTTAAGCTGAACAGTGATGATCTTTCAGAGAGACCTCATTTGAACTCGGAGAAAGGACTGTGCTCTTCATTATTTGCGATTCGAAACCTCCAGTCGAGCTTCGGCGGATTGACTGTGCGGAGTGACTCCCCTTGAATTGACTCGAAGCGGGACTCGACGGTTCGCACATTTTCAAAACAAATGTGGCATATTTCTCGTGTTGTATCTTCACTCATCGGGGAGTCTGATACTAAATATGAACGGTAAGAATGCTCTGAACCCTACACGTATTATATCCCCATCTTTTTTTCGTTCACATTTGCCCAACATGTTAATTTGCTGAGCGGGGTTAATGTCGTCTGCTAGGCTACCTGGGCAATCGAACCACTGCAGTCTGCACTGAGTCTGCACGCATGAGGCAGGCTGGTAATAAGTCTTATATATGGTAAGAACGTTCTGAACCCTACACGTTTTCGATTACGATTGTTCTTGCCTGAAATAATAATTCGGAAACCATTCATTTACTGAACTGATGCAGTCGTATTTCAGTGTAGTCTGCTACGTATGACAGAGTCGATCGAGTCAGTCTTCCAAACTGGCCTAGCTGATACGTTGGTTTAAACACAATTTTATTCAAAATACATGACATGAAATTGACAAAAATGCAGCAGGTACGTTATCGGAATAACACTTGTGTTTTCTGTTAGCCGCTGGGAATTGTATACTAATTCATCATTTGGTAATGTGGATGATAAGCTACATGCCACTAACACGACATATGAGAAGAATCTATGCAAGTCGGCGAAAATTAGATGAAACACAGCGGCTTCTATTTTTAGATCACTGGCACAGGCACAGGCACACGCAATCTGTCAGAAAAAACCCACTTCTGCTTTAATTGAGAAGCAGGGAATTTATGGTCATTTGGTATTGTGGAGAATATAAGCTACATGTCATTAATTAATTCTGAGGATGAGAGCACAGTCTCGCTTAGGCAAAGGGCGGAAGAATACGCTCTGTGGAAAAGTTAGCGCACTCCAAGAGTGCGCTAACAGTTTTAGCGCATCGCCATTAGCCAATCAACTGGTTCACATCAGTCATGTGACACCAGTACTTACTGACAATTATTATTATTATTAACATTTAACTTATTTTTGTTTGTTTTGGTCGTCTTATTTATCTATTTGTAATTAAATGAAGGTGCTACGATAACGTCAAACACAATTAAGTTGCAATGAAAAAAAACCTGATGTGTGTCCCTATAGTTAGAGGTGCACTGATTTGAAAAGTTTACAATCCATATGTTTCAATCCTCTGCTATTTCCGTAATATTTACTCTGGGTTTATTTGTCAGCGGAACTCAAGATTTAACGAATACTCCTACCCGAAATTTTAATCTGAACAAAATATTATTCGAGAGGTAAGGCTTTACTCGTGTCACCTATCGCCCACCATGTTTTTGAACCTTTGGTATTTCTGGGAGAATAGAAATAAGAATATAAATCATCACTCTATCGGTGTCTTTTCTTCTTTCTATCGTATTATTTGCCGCGGGTTGTTTATTGGTCGCCACCTGTGAGAGGGTGTTGAAAAGCAAGCAGTCAATACACCTGCGAAACAACAATGACAGTCCATAATAAGCTTTGCACCTGTGGGACAGGAACCATCACAACCTGCGGAAGACGTGACTATCTACCGATTTCTATTTCACACAATGTTTTTCTTTAACATCGTCAAGTTTCCGCGTGGGTGGATGACAAGGCAACCCACCCGGAAACTTGACGATGTAAAATATGTGTCACAGGCAACCTCACCTATTTCACCAACAAGGTTCATCTTTCTGCATGTCCTTATACCCTCGCGGCAATTTGTTATTGTGAGCCTTCAAACGCAGTAAAAATTGTCCGTGACAGACTTGGCGTTTCATTGCCTAGCATTTCTCGTTATTTCCGGGAGAAAGACAACCTCACCAACTTCATCCATTAATCGTCCATATTCATTGCTCTGCGTTTTCTATTACTTACGACAAATAGCTTATTGTTGCTTGAACGCCCAGCGGACCATACAAGGAGACAAGAATACGTATAATGGCCTAGCTTACGACGGGTCGCGAAAAGTAGTCCGTTCTACCTCTGACAGTGTTTTGTCTAAATTCAAGTTCCAGTATAATCACTTTTCACACCTTGCTAGGCTCGTATTCGAGGCTTGCTTCAATCGTGTATTGCTTGTTTATAATCCACATTATTTCGATGTTCTAATAGTACGCAGTGTATGTTTGCAGTCAACAAAAGTGTGCGTGATTTGTTTTGTTTTCAAATAGTGTATTTGCCGGTATAATAATTATCTCTCTGGTTTAAAAAAGATGTTATTCAAATTGAACACCATACAACAATAACAGGAACAACACGAGGGACACGTACTCAAACGAACGCTTCTGTGTATGTTTATTCTTCTTCTGCGTTCGTGGGCTGAAACTCCCACGTACACTCGTGGTTTTTTGCACGAGTGGAATTTTACGTGTATGACCGTTTTTTACCCCGCCATTTAGGCAGCCATACGCCGTTTTCGGAGAAAGTGTATGTTTATAATATGCCTGCCTCTATCGGTTGTTGGTTGTTGATGTCCCTTCAACTTAGTTAATTCAATCAATCAATCAATCAATCAATCAATCAATCAATCAATCAATCAATCAATCAATCAATCAATCAATCAATCAATGAGTCTTATATCGCGCATATTCCGTGGGTACAGTTCTAGGCGCTCTGCAGTGATGCCGTGTGAGATGAAATTTTATACGGCCAGTAGATTGCAGCCATATCGGCGCATATTTACCTTTCACGGCCTATTATTCCAAGTCACACGGGTATAGGTAGACAATTATTAACTGTGTCTAAGCAATTTTGCCAGGAAAGACCCTTTTGTCAATCGTGGGATCTTTAACGTGCACACCCAATGTAGTGTACACGGGGGGAGGTTCGGACACGGAAGAAAGTCTGCACACAAAGTTGACTCTGTGAAATAAATTTCCGCCGAACCTGGGATCGAACTCACGCTGACAGCGGCCAACTGAATACAAATCCAGCGCGCTACCAACTGAGCTACATCCCCGTCCCAATTGGCTATTCGGGACCGATTACATTTTGTGTCTTTCTTATTTCTCTGGCTTCATCTGTGTGCGTGTGTGTGGGGGGGGGGGGGGGTGCTTGCGTCAGCGTGCGTGCGAGCGTCAGTCTGTTTGGTTTTCTGCATCTTTGTCTGTTTCGCTGTATGTTTGTCTCACTAGCTATGTCTCTCTGTCTGTCTGCGGCCTGCCTGCCTAGCGCCTGCCTGTGACTTAGTGTTCATACTCCCCCTCGTGTTATTGTAATTACACTACAAACCAAAATATATATACCCATTGCCCGATCAACCTACCATCCTCCTCCCCCCCCCCACCCCTTGCACCACCACCACCACCACCATCACACCCGCGTTACTTTACAATAAAAAAAAATGCTGAGGTGACGTTTCACCTACATCGTCTTCTCTGTTACCGGCTGGAATGTAAGCTAATGGACTACCATGGTTTATGTTATTGTTGTGGGACGCTGACACGGAGACACAATAATTAACCATAGCAGATATAGTACTGGCCAGTAGGTAAACGTTGCTATTCACCGATCTTATTCTGCTTCTACGTTTCTGTCTTAGAATGTGAGTAGCCACACACACACACACACACAAACACACACACGCACACACACACATGCACGCACGCACACACACGCACACACACATGCACGCACACACACACACATACACACGCACACACGCACGCACGCATGCACACACACACACACACAAACACAAACACACACACACATAAACACACGCGCACACACGCACATACACAAACACATACACACGCACACACACAAAAACGCACGCACGCACGCACACACACACACACACACACACGCACACACACACAAATATATACACACGCACACACGCACACACACACACACACACACACACACGCACACACACACACACGTACACACGCACACACACACACACACACACAAACCACCTACAAAAACAACAACAACAACAACAACATCACCACCACCATCACCACCAACAGCAACCCTCACCCACACCCACACATCCACATTCCACCCACTCACCATTCTGCGTGAAGACGATGGCCAGACCGACACCGACAGCCAGCAGAATCAGCGACACGACGAGAACCGCCACCACGATGACATGGCGGAGCCGCAACTTCCGCTGAGACCACATGACATCCGGTGAAGGCGCCGTTCCGGGCGTGCGCGGAGGCGGAGCGAAGTGAGGCAAGTCGTTGTTATTCTCCTTGAGTTTCTCGTCAAAGAAGACATCGTCGTCTGTGAAGGAGAGATTGTTCGGAGAGAGTATAGGCAGCCCCCCGTGACCGTTGGGGGAGGTGGGGGAGGTGGGGGAAGAGGCGGTGGGGGTCCGGGGCTCTGTCGTTGTTGAGTATCTCTGCAAAACATACAGAAGAGGAAAGCGGTTAGGTATGGTATGAAAAGATGTCCGTAGGCTTGTTGTTGTTTTCACTGTATGCCAATGTAAATTTCATGAACATGTAAAACATGAATAAAACATTGTAAAACATGAAGAAAACATTGTTAAACCAAAAACAAAAAATATATATATTTTTAGTGTGAAGCGTACAGGTATCAAAGTCAACATGTTGTGCAGATTATGTTTATGTTTGGCTGAAGCTTTGTTACTGAAATTCAAAAATTGTTGGGAAAAACCACCAATATAAGCTGTTTTGTCAAAGACATGAGGAAGAAGAAGAAGAAGAAGAAGAGGAAGAAAAAGAAGAAGAAGAAGAAGAAGAAGAAGAACAACAACAACAACAACAACAACAACAACAACAACAACAACAACAACAACAACACGATATAGATGTGGCACTTTTCAGCACGTGTACGGGAACGTGTACGGATTACGTCATTAAATCTAGTTTTTACGTCCCGCGTTTACCAAGATCTGCAGTCTTGGTGGGAGCAAAACAACGTATATCTATACATTTAGATATAGATGTTAGGAACATTGGAGACAACAAGTGAATCACGGGTGACGCAATATCTAGGCTTACACGTACGCGTACAGGTCTTTGCTACACGTTCGATCATCTAGAACACTGTAACAACAACAACAACAACAACAACAACAACAACAACAACAACAACGACAATGAGGTAGGCTGTTGATTGTGTGTATGTGTCAAAGTGGAAGGAATCGCTGAGTTTAAATAAAATTTAAATAAAACTATCAGGGGAGGGGATGGAAGTGTGGTTCAGATCTACTTTTAAATTAATCCACGGTTTCACTCATATGTGTGACAATGAAAGCCTTATTTCAACACACACACACACACACACACACACACACACACACACACACACACACACACACACACACACACACACACACACACACACACACAAACAATCAAGTCTACAATATTAGTAAGACAAATTTGCTGAATCTCCCAACAAAACATTACGTTCAATTCAATGTCTATACCAATAACACGGTCGACAACAGTTAAGCAGAAGAGCGTACTAAACATAAATTATTAGACAGTGCGGTGTAACAGTAGGTATTGTCAAGAAGCCGTAAATTCAGACTAGTCGCACCGTAGTAGACCTAATAGCAGTAACAAGTTACACAAGTTTCCATACACTCCACTGACACAAAGACAAAGTCAAAGGGCCGAGGCCTGAGAATGCTGATAGGTTCTTCACCTAAGGTTAGTGTAGGTTTATATTTACTACGGGACAGGCCCAAGAATACGCTTTATATCTGTCTATGTCTATAGGTGGGGTGTAGGATGACTGACACTAACAGGACCCATGTGTGTGTGTGTGTGTGTGTGTGTGTGTGTGTGTGTGTGTGTGTGTGTGTGTGTGTGTGTGTGTATGTGTATGTGTGTGTGCAGTGTGTGTCACGGTGCGTATGTGTGTGTGCGTACGTGTGTGTGTGCGAAAGTGCGTGTATGTGTGTGTGTGTGTGTGTGTGTGTGTGTGTGTGTGTGTGTGTGTGTGTGTGTGTGTGTGTGTCTGTGTGTCTGTGTGTCTGTGTCTCTCTGTCTCTGTCTTTTTGAGTTAGTGTTAGCGTATAATCTTTTCCTCTTGACTTAAACATTAGATTTTGAGTAATTATTGTCATTTTCATAAACGAAAGTTGGATCGTGTTCTGAAATGATAAAAAAAATATTCTAGCGTGCACCTGTGGTTATAAATGTATGCACACTTAAAGTCGGAAACAATGAGACGTGACTCTATCCGCCTGTGCAATATTTCACCCGCCCTTGTGATATGACCAGAGACACAAGCACATTCCAAAGCCGTTTTCCGCACAAACAGACTGCAGTACGGATCGTCTAACAAAGACTCCTTCTATTACTTTAGCTGGTTAGGGATGTTTTTCTTTCAGCAATTCTAAAGGGTGAAAGGCAGTCGCGGTATGGTGTCCTCTTTGGGATTTCAATTCACCGATATAACATGTCGACAAACCATTGATGGGTCAAAATGCGTATATATTATGCAGAAGTATTGTGCGACCTTTTTATATGTGTCTGTCTGTTTGTCTGTCTGTCTGTCTGTCTGTCTGTCTGTCTGTATGTCTGTCTGTCTGTCTGTCTCTCTATCTCTCTCTCTCTCTCACACACACACACACACGTACACACACACACACACACAAATCTCCCCCCCCCCCTCACCCCCCCCCCCCCCCCCCGCCCCCTTACCACCCTATCCCAAAACGTACACGTACACACATACTGACACAATTTAACTCACAACACCGACTTCAATCCACAAGTTCAACCTCACCCTTCAACAAAACAACGAAACACCAGGCACACGAACCTTGCGTAACTTAGTAGGCAGGTCTTCGTCGCTGCGATAACTGTAGTTGGTTGCTTCGTTCATGTCGTTCAGATTAACACGCCGAATCGAGTCAATTAGCACAGGTCACGTTGTCCACACAATCATGTTCTCTTACACATTCCATAGTTAAATTCCAACGTACACACAATCACGACACACTTCCGACACGTTTAGTGACACAGGTTTGCACTCATACACACACAGGCATTAATCCGTATGAAAACTTCTGTCTTCTGTTCGTCGTCTGTGAAGTTCTGCGCAAGTCCAACGGAGTTACCTTTTCCTGTTACACAACGAAATGCAAGTTGACGTTTTCTTCACAGTCGTAGAAATGTTCTCTCTCTTTCTGAGCAGGGCCTGGAGGAGAATTTCTTAAAACCACAATCGACAAGAGGCCGTACAAATCTGGAAAGAAGAGCAATACTCTCTCTATTTTTTGAGCTAGACAGTGATGTATTTGAAAAAAATTCACCCAATCACAAAACTAGTAAGAGGCCATACAACTAGTCTGAAAAGACTAAGTGCACGCTAAAGAAAAAAAAGTAGCCTATGTTTTTGAGTAAGACACAGAGATTTATTTTAAACCACAACGCGTAAGATGCCGTAATTAAAATTAGAACATATTTAGTTGTAAGGCGTCGCGTCGTAAAAGCGAACTGTTCCATATCTTGTCAAGCACGAGACTGATACTGATTGACTTAAAACCACAACTCGTATGAGGCCATTCAAATCTGAACATAACATTAATATCCACGCGTAGTAGAAGTGTGACGTTCTCTATCGTTCGAATAAAGACCTACACGCATTTACTTTAAAACTACAACTCTTACGATCGATTCCACACAAATTTGAAAAGACGCTGTGTACATGTCCCAAATAGAAGCGAAATATCCTCTATCTTTCTAAGCAACCGTCTGTAAACATTTCAAAACAAAACCTTATGAATTACTTAATACCACAACTAGCACAGTCCGTGAATTATTTCCAACCAGCTGTATACATTTCAAAACAAGACCTAGGGATTTACTTTAATAAAAAAAAACCACTAGCACAGGCCGTACACTCTTTCCAACCAGCTGTATTAATTTCAAAACAAGACCTATATACGGATGTACCTAAAAACCACAACTAGCACAGGCCGCAAAACTCGTCCACCAAGCTGTATACATTTCAAAACAAGACCTAAGGATTTTCCTAAAACCCACAACTAGCGCAGTCCGTAACTTCGTCCACCAAGCACACTATTGTGTGTGTCAAACGGATGAATCAAAACGTTTTCGCTACAATGAACGCGCGGCGGGTGTACTTTGAAATGAGGTGTGTTTACACAAGCCCACATAAGGAGGCGGTAATGCCGACCAATGTTTTCTGTCCTGCGCGAGGACGGTCTCTAAGCTTCCTGATTATTTTTTTCTATTCAACTGTTAACCGACTACCATTTCGTATATTTATAATAGGATGGGTCTGTTACATCCGTTTTCAGTCCAAGGAGCGTTCGTCAGCGGAAGTACGACCGCCTTTATACTTTGTGTAAACACTTAATCAGATCTTATAAACAGACACACGTAAGATGTTTACAAACTAACGTTTGAATGCTAGACTAACGGTCAAGCCTTGAATGTCTAACTATTCGTAATGAGACATGAGTTTTCTTACCAGAACCTGATGTCATTGCGATGACCAAGTCATATCCTCGGACAAGCAATGTATAACTTTGTTCTTCAAATTCATACTAAAACAGTGTCGACAAAAGTTTGAATGTAATTTCAGTAATTGATGATTAAACCACTTTATAATCTGCTAAATCATGGATACTACTTATCTGTTTCAATATATCTTTCTAAAAATAAATATTTATGTCTGAGTATAATTTCAGTGATAGAAGCTTACTTAAACCCATCTATATGTTGCTAAACACTGGATACTATAGCTTGTTCCTGTTTAGTTATTTCGTCCTGTTGCTTGTTCCGTTGTTACGTCTGATTCAAAATTCATTCATGAAAGGAAAACAGCCACTATCATAATTTTATACTGAAGAATGAATCACAATCTGTTTACATGCCACCGGTTTCTAGTTACCAGCAAACCCACGCGCCCAATTACCGGAGCAATAGATGACATAGCTGCACAGATATGTTTTACAGTATATCCGTAGGCAGAAACTGTGCGCGCGTGCGCGTGTAAGTGGGCACGATCTTTTAATCCTACTGATCCTGCACAAGCACAGTGCGAGCTTAGCCCTTAATTCCACTCAACGATAAAAAAAAAGACCAGCTCATAACCTGTCAGTGGAATTAGTACGGCGAAAGTTCTAACGTACCGGTAGGACTACATTCATGCAGTGATGACAGACATGCATGTAAATTGTAATAATCGCAGCATGACACGAGCAAGGCTGAATCATAGGAAAGCCCCCAACAGACCCAATTGCTGTGTGACATATCTACGATTCTGACCTTTTCTACTAAAATTAATACAGACTGACACACCGAAAGCCCTTTGCATTTGTTAAAGGGGGTTCCTTCTTTCTTTCTTTATTTGGTGTTTAACGTCGTTTTCAACCACGAAGGTTATATCGCGACGGGGAAAGGGGGGAGATGGGATAGAGCCACTTGTCAATTGTTTCTTGTTCACAAAAGCACTAATCAAAAATTTGCTCCAGGGGCTTGCAACGTAGTACAATATATGACCTTACTGGGAGAATGCAAGTTTCCAGTACAAAGGACTTAACATTTCTTACATACTGCTTGACTAAAATCTTTACAAAAATTGACTATATTCTATACAAGAAACACTTAACAAGGGTAAAAGGAGAAACAGAATCCGTTAGTCGCCTCTTACGACATGCTGGGGAGCATCGGGTAAATTCTTCCCCCTAACCCGCGGGGGTACAGAATCCGTTAGTCGCCTCTTACGACATGCTGGGGAGCATCGGGTAAATTCTTCCCCCTAACCCGCGGGGGGTACAGAATCCGTTAGTCGCCTCTTACGACATGCTGGGGAGCATCGGGTAAATTCTTCCCCCTAACCCGCGGGTGGTACAGAATCCGTTAGTCGCCTCTTACGACATGCTGGGGAGCATCGGGTAAATTCTTTCCCCTAACCCGCGGGGGGTACAGAATCCGTTAGTCGCCTCTTACGACATGCTGGGGAGCATCGGGTAAATTCTTCCCCCTAACCCGCGGGGGGTACAGAATCCGTTAGTCGCCTCTTACGACATGCTGGGGAGCATCGGGTAAATTCTTCCCCCTAACCCGCGGGGGTACAGAATCCGTTAGTCGCCTCTTACGACATGCTGGGGAGCATCGGGTAAATTCTTCCCCCTAACCCGCGGGGGGAGTTAAAGGGGGTAGGGTCACAGGAAGAGGGTGTGTGTGAAAATGGAAAGTGTGTTACAAACGTAAACAAATGAAAGTTCAACGCGTAAGCATGTTTACAAACAGTTTTTTTAATTGTCTGAGTGTGCGAAACTGGACCACAGATACGTTGATTGGTCATTCTCATCACTGACTAAAACCTGAATGACCATACTTCTTCAAAAATGAAATTCAGGGTTTAATGTCAGAAGCCAGAAATCGAGTTTCATCATTGAGTTAACTAACCCGCTTCTTTCTTCGGAATGTTTCCTTTATTTTTTTTTATGACTCTTGATAGCCTATCCTTAACTTCACATTATAACTATGTGTACCTACCGGTATGCTTGAACTGCGAAATCAAAACATGAATTTTGTCTTTGCGCTGTTAACATAGACACACCTACACACATCACACACACAAACACGTCAATCAGTCCTTTAGAAATGACTTGACGATCCTGAACGAACAATTCATGAATTCAATAAACGCTTGCACCGAGTCACAGCAGTGAAGACAATGCAAACACAAATGTTGCTACATGATCATGCTCACATCCGCTTCTGTTTAGACACGAGGGGACAGATAGTACTGATTAGTTTAATTGGCGTCTGTCTGCTGTGTCCTCAGTCTGGATTTGAGCACACGTACGCACGCACACACACACACACACACACACACACACACACACACACAAACACACAGAATCACACACACACACACACACACACACACACACACACACACGCACGCACGCACACACGCACGCACGCACACAAAAAACCACACACACACACACACACACACACGCGCGCACGCACGCACGCAAACACACGCGCACACACACACACACACACACACACACACACAAGCATCCACGCACGAACGCACGCACGAACGCACACACACACACACACACACACACACATACACACACACACGCATTCACGCACGCTCGCACGAACGCACACACACACACACATATACACACACACACACACACACACACACACACACACACACATATCCAACGAAGCCTATCGCTGACTAAGCCTTCACATCCGGTGACAACGATGAAAACCCCTTTGCGAATCATAATTGTGTCTCAGTTACAAGTACCCTCACAGGAAGAGATAATTCAACAGGTTAAACTCATCCCACAACACTTACACAGATTTGACATTTCAAGTGAGGAACGCACCTTACTCAGCTCAAGTTCAAACTTAAAAGTATCCGTATTTTTCAACTCTGTGGCTTTCAGTGCACAAAGGGCAATGAGTGTCTATATTTAAATTTAGTTTCTTTTATTTATTTGTATTTATTTTATCAAAGCAGCAACGTCTTATTGTTTGGAAACAGTCAGTCCTTTTTCAACCATCTTTTGTTTCACTTTCGTTTTCACTGACACGGACTTGTCTTACGTACAATTTCGAGAAAGAAAAAAACCCACACAAAAAAATACACCTTGAAGAATGCTGAAATATCTGATTTAAGGTTCAACGACTGAACACTTGTAGAATGAACTCTGTATTTTTTTTTCATTTCTCTGTTGTATCGTTGATAAAGTGGTTCGTATAAATGATTAACAACAGGTTAAACATTGTCTGTAGGGATTGCACTTCTTTCCGATTTCGATATTCAGTCACATTTCAACACACACTCACGATCACTGATAATTACACCAACCTTAAATCCATAAATCCAGTTGACTGTGAATGATAGTCATGGTTTTAATTTTAACACGCACAACGTAATTCCTCAATACATGTACGTTCACACATAAATGTAAGGAGCGGTACATACTCGTAGAATATCTTTTTTTTCTCCAATAGTCAACAACGTCTTCCTAGGTTGTCATTGCTTGGGAACATATTAATTATAGCAAATTTGCTTTTTTTTCTCAAAGAAAACATCGACGAAAGTATAAAACTAGCTTAAAATAAACCTCAATGAAAGTGTAAACTAAAACTGTCTGTACTTTATTGACAGTGGTACCTTACAACAACCTGTTTGAGAAATGTCACGTTTCCCAACTTACGACTGTTCAAAGGGCTTCATTTCTGCTACTCTAGCTGCAGGCTATTTTTAGCACCCATCCTTTCCCAATAGCAGAGATAACACAGCAGCGAGCTTAACAGTGTGCTGGCTGCAGCTGCTGGTAGCCAAACTATTTCCTCTGCTGGGCTATTTTTAACTTACACTAAAACACAAGCTAAGAACAGCCGTGATCCCAGACATGGCCAAGTTTGTGTTGGCAAAAGTCGGTCCTTTTTTTCTCAAAAACTAACACCCCAACATTGCAAAAATACTTCACAACAATCTTTCCTGTTTCACATAGTTTCACAGAAACCTTACGTTGAAGTGTATAACAAAGTCGTTTTAACCAAAACACAGTTTTGCTATTTTCAAGAAAACACTGTATAAAATAAAGAGTTCTTCTCAATCTTCAAAGTAAACTGCGTATAAACTCAGCGATCACTGACTAAAGCCGTTATTTTCCGTTCAATTCAACTCAAAATTTACTGCGTACAAATCCAGTGATGACTTAACTATTCCGTGTTGTATATTTATATATATACGACTAGTGTCTGTGTGTCTGTGTGTCTGTGTGTCTGTGTGTCTGTGCGCGATGCGCGGCCAAGGTTCTCGATGGATCTGTTTCAAATTTGGTGATCATATTCAGGTACACCCTGGACACAACCTGGTCGATGAGATATTTCAACACGTGCTCTCAGCGCGCAGCGCGGAACCGATTTTGGTTCCACCTCAGCTATTTTGGTTCCACCTCAGCTTACCCGGGCCCCCATACCGACACACCATAGCCGCTACACCACATCACAACGCCAAAGTTCTCGGTGGTTCTTTTTCAAATTTGGACACCGTATTCAGCTACACCCCGGACACAATATCATCGATGAGATATTTCAACACGTGCTCTCAGCGCGCAGCGCTAAACTCATGTTCGTTTTTGTGTTCATTTCACCATTATAAGTAACTCTTCCTTATCTTCTCCAGTGTTTGGCGTTTATCTCCCTTCCTTCGTGTGGCTTTCCCGTTCAGTTGTAAGTTACTATTTATTTTTAGAATGTCACTGCGCTGTCCAGAACGCTTCCCTTGCACCCGTAAGTTGTTCTTACTGTCAAAGTGAAAAGGTCGAATCAATTTATAGCCACGCGAAAAATACACTCTCACCTATCTCTATATATTTATAGATACAGATATGCATATATATATACGGCTTCTCTGTGTGTGTGTGTGTTTGTGTGTGTGTGTAGGCAAAAACCTATGTATTATAGAGTTCTGTTTGTGATGGGGTCTAGCGGCTTTTGTCTGTCTGTATGTTCTGGCATGTGAGAAGCCACAGCAGATAATATAGGGCTAAGAAATAAGCTCTAAAATTCTCAATCCCGTTTGACAGGACTTCGCCTGCAGAGGTGATTGTGATGAACCGCCACGCTGTCTGTCTCTGTCTCGCGATTCACCCCGGCGAAGCCGGGTATTCCTCTAGTATTTATATATATATCCTTAACACATCAAAACTCATTCACGATTTTTCAGCCACTCATTAGTCAGCAAACTCTGTTGCAATGCCACGAAGGTGCTCGAGAAAACCTTTGAAACTGTGTCTGTCCGGCAATGCGATCAAAGAGAAGAACCGAAGAGGATATATATACAATCGAAAACTTCCTATCAAAATACGGAAACGCGACAGTTTGGGAGTACCTAACTCCGTCTCGACATGACAGATGATAGACGTAGTTTGGACGATTTCGAACTTTAACAATAGAATGGAGACAGGGTGTATATGTCACGCACGCTCACATTCATGCACACGTACACAGACCGACAGACCGACAGACCAACAGACAGACAGACAGACAGTCAAACCGGCCTAGGAAGAAGAAGAAACGGAGGCAGAAAGGGTAAAAACAGATTTACACAGGCACTGACATCCACAAATAAACAAACACGCACACAAACACTCCCCCCCCCACACACACACATGCGCAAACGCACACACACGCACGCACACACACACACACACACACACACGCACTCACACATAACGGTACAGATAAAGAGGGAGAGAGAGAGAGAGAGAGAGAGAGAGGGGAGAGAGAGAGAGAGAAGGGAGAGGGAGAGAGATAAATAGAGAGATAAATAGAGAGAGAGAGAGAGAGAGCGAGAGAGAGAGAGAAAGAGACAGAGAGAGAGACAGGCAGACAGAGACAGAGAGAGGGAGAGAGGGAGAGAGAGAGAGACAGAGAGACAGAGAGAGAGAGAGGGAGAGAGAGAGAAAGAGAGAGAGAGAGAGAGAGAGAGAGAGAGAGAGAGAGAGAGAGAGAGAGAGAGAGAGAGAGAGAGAGAGAGAGAGAGAGAGAGAGAGAGAGAGAGAGAGAGAGAGAGTACGCCGGATATCATCTTGAAATCGACCGACAACTTCCAAAACGATTAAGTCCGTTTAAGTCTATTCCACTTTTGGCTGGCATTTAGAAAGTCGAAATTAAATCAAAATGAACTTGGGACAGAACAACGGTTACACGAAATTGAACCACAACTCCACTTAATTCATCGAAAAGCACTTTAACTCATTTCCATCCTCAAAAAACATGAATCCACATTCAGTTAGTGCTAGTGACTTAACCCCCTTCGTTTGTACACGCAAGCACAAGACCAAGTGCGCACGGAAAAAATCCTGTAATCCATGTCGGAGTTCGGTGGGTTAAGGAAACACGAAAATACCCAGCATGCCTACTCAACGAAAGCGGAGTGAAGCTGACTATGCTCTCAGAGTATAGTTTGAGGAACCCAAATGGGCAAACGAGCTCACACGTAACCAGAAAATTCTGGAACGCCGAAGAAGAAGAAGAAGAAGAAGAAGAAGAAGAAGAAGAAGAAGAAGAAGAAGAAGAAGAAGAAGAAGAAGAAGAAGAAGAAGAAGAAGAAGAAGAAGAAGAATCCACATTCATCTGAATATAAAAAAATCTCCAAGTTACTGGAAACTCTTTAGCTTCTCTTATTCCCAAGAGTCACAAAATCACATCCATATAAATGAAAGCATGCACAAGAACACCTCCAACGCCATCCAAGGAATCCAACCAACTGAAGTGCTCACCCTCATGCAGGTAACCTCTAAGACAAAGAACAAGTGAAACCAGAAGCGGTAATACTCTGCAGATGAACACAACGCAAAAGGTTAGATAATTGCGTCGTTGAAATATGTCCATAATTGAGCCCAAAATCGACTTCTCGAGAAGAAGGGAGATAATTTCTGTTTTTGAGCAAGACACAAGGATTTATTGTACCAAAACGGCAGTGCCTAAGCTTTTGCGCAGCCGCCTTCGTTTGGTAAGTGTAGACTTTGCCCCATTAATGTGAGGCTTCATGCAGCTGCAAGACGTTTTGTTACATGATTCTGATGTCCAATTTTTGTCACTAAAATAACCGAAGACACTGCCACTCATAAAGCACAACTGTAACTGCGTAGGACTGCACACTAGGTGGCCAACTGACATGGAGACCCCCATGAGAGTCAAGGTTACACCACCATTGGAGTCAAGGTTATACTATGACATCAAGCAAAGAGGGATACATACAGTTAAAGATACATTTCTTACCGTGCACACCATCGTGTGTGTGTGTGTGTGTGTGTGTGTGTGTGTGTGTGTGTGTGTGTGTGTGTGTGTGTGTGTGTGTGTGTGTGTGTGTGTGTGTGTGTGTGTGCACAAATGAAAAACAACCAAACATGAGCAAATACGGTCAAACGAGACTGCGAGTCCGTCCCAATGAATGCATACGGTCAAACGAGAAACGGTCAAACGAGATACGACAACCGAGATACGGCCAACCGAGATACGGCCAAACGGGAGTACACCCTTGAAACCCCGTATAGAAACGACCAGGCTTTTACCTGGGGTATAATTGCTATTGAAACATTCTTAAAAAAAAAAATAGTCAGCTTAATGGGCAGATTTCAAATGTGTTGCAGAATCAATGTCCCAACCCCGTGTCACCGCTGTGGCTCGTAAAGACCTCATTCGTTCTGCCAGAACTGGAGGTGGCTGATTAAACCTGAAGAAGAACACACCTGGGTGTAAACGATCCGAATTTGGGAGAATAAAGTAATACAACAAATAAACTTATGTTTTGTCGTATTATCTTTGCCAAACTGCAAAATTAAAAAAGCACCCTTCCCCCCCATACACTCACACACGCACACACACACACACACACACATACACACACACACGCACACACACACACACACACACACACACAAACACACACCCACACGCGCGCGCGCGCACACACAAATACACTCGTACACACCCGCACGCACACACACACACACACACACACACACACGCGCACATACATACACACACACACATGCACACACACACATACACACACACACACACACACACACACACACACACACACACACACATTTCCATTATGCACAGGATGCAGCGAGGCAGTAGATTGTTGGTAGGTGTCCAAGTGGTTGGATGGTCTAATCTCACATAATCAACTGGACACATCTGTGGCATTGTATGATTATGATGGTTTAGACGACGGGCGCTGTGGCGGGGTGGTAAGACGCCGGCCTCTTAATCGGAAGGTTGAGGGTTCAAATCCCGACCGCGGCCGCCTGGTGGGTTAAGTGTGGATATTTTTCCGATCTCCCAGGTCAATTTACGTGCAGACCTGCTATTGGCTTATCCCCCTTCGTGCGTACACGCAAGCACAAGACAAAGTGCGCACGGAAAAGATCCTGTAATCCATGTCAGAGCTCGGTGGGTTGCAGAAACAAGAAAATACCCAGCATGCTTCCTCCGAAAGCGGGGAAATGGCTGCCTTAATGGCGGGGTAAAAATGTCCACTCGGGTAAAAACGCGAGTGTACGTGGGAGTTTCAGTCCACGAACGCAGAAGAAGAAAAGAAGAAGATGGTTTTGGCAGAAAGTAAAAGAGGCATCTTTAAAATAATAATTCGTTATCACGATTCAAAATTCGTCATGGTCCAGTTTCCGTGCCTGCTGCACTTTGTTGACGTCATTGGCGTATTCTCCGTGTGTGGTGCATTCCATTCCTTTCTTTGTCTGAGTGTTGTTGTTGACTGCCGGGTTTATTTGCGTATTTACTTTTACTTTGAAATAAAATGACTTGTCTTAATCATAGGTGTTCATAAAACATGTATTGATTTATTCATTAGAAAAAAAATAAGGAAAGATATTTTTGTGTACATGTTTTTTCTTCCTTTATTGTGTGTGTGAGTGTGTGTGTGTGTGTGTGTGTGTGTGTGTGTGTGTGTGTGTGTGTGTGTGTGTGTGTGTGTGTGTGTGTGTGTGTACATGTGTGTTTGTGTGTCTGTCTGTCTATCTGTGAAGGTGGGGGAGGTGGATGGGCAGGATAGTCGGACGTGGACAATAATAGCATCATCCTTATCTTCAGACATGTGTATCGCGGTTTTGAAACACACCATTCAATATCAAACTGCTATCTCAAGGATGATGGGAAAAGCCGTATCGGCAATGTAAGTTTTATTTTTGTTTAAAGGGACATACTTGCAAAGTCCCATACAGTATATTGGTCTAACATTCAAAACATAAAATTCATTGAAAAGAATACACTTTTGTCTTCGAAAGCATAGGCAAGCGCATTTCAATGGGTTGATACTGTTAAACCCAGTACTACAACTTGAATGGTTGAAAACGACGTTAAACACCAAATAAAGAAAGAAAGAAAGAAAGTACTACAACTATGAAGACTTCACCAATGCCAACATGTGTTCCAGCATCGTACCTGCTCGTCGACACAGCTGTTGGTGAACCTTTTCCCCTCTTTACACTTTCTCTAAACGGCACTGACGCAGAAAGCTACATTTATTCAATTAAGTGCATGGCAATGGATTTTAAGAATCCACGACAGCAGTTGTTGACTAAAAGATAACTACACTCATGTGTAAATGGTAGTGTAAAGCGCCAGAAGCCAACTCAGGGGTTTACTTTCACTTACACTTGAACAAATAGCAAATCTGAACTGCCCGTGGTCGTATTGTAAAGGCTGTACATTTGTATTTCTTACTGAATCAGAATTTCGAAATTTCCACAGGTTATGCAATATTTCTTTAGATATGCACGTGACATACATACTTGTTCTTATGTGGCCGAACTGTAGGCCCCTTTACACATAATAGAACGCTGAATGCTTTTGAATCTAAACACCGTTCGACCTCACAACCGAAAGCTTCTATAGTTATATTAACATACTCTCGGAAAGGTAGGTGCTTTCAAAACAGTTGCTGGTACAATTTCGCAACGTTCAGCATTGCACAGTATGTGAAATATTTCTTATTCCAATGATTTACTAAAAACATATTCCCTTTTTCGTGATTTCCATTTCGTCTCGGGCAATGCTTTTGTTCCAAAAGCACACCCTGTTAGCTATGGTACTGGAGTTCTGGTCCTTGATCCTTTTCTAAACTTCCGGTGCTGCACGACGCGATAAGTTTTCTGCTTTTTTCTCAAAGTATACTCTGTTTTACATGTCACGATCGGGTGACAGAGACCAAGAAAGTGCAACTCAGTGGAGTGCCTGTTCTTGGTCGAATGTATGATAGAAAGCGCCTGTGCGTGATATTGGACACAGCAGTTTTTGCTGACAGTGCTCCCGAGCACGGATGTTTTGAAACGCACGAGCTTCACAGTGCGGGTTTCTGCTGTCATAGGGCTGACGGTTTTTTTTGCTGACAGCGCGCACGGGATTTGCAGGGATTGAGTTTCTCGTGTCTTTTTCCTGCTTGGGGAGGCAGAATCGTGTATAGCTGGACTGGTTTGGTGACAAGGTCAGTCACGTGTATTTGGCTAGGTGGTCTGTCAGAGACTCAAGGACGACACACTTGACACCCAGCGGCAGAAGGGGAAGGATCTAATACACAGTTTCTAGAGTATGATGGTTTTTCACCGAGTATTATATTCGGCACTCTAGGGGAACTTCCACTAGTTTTTCCTTTCTCCCTGCCACGTATTTTGCTGAGGACAAGTCGTCAAATTTCCTTCGTCGGCGATGGCTTTCGCATAAGGATTCGACAAGGGGTTCTGGACGTTTTGGGTCACTGTTGACGAACAGAGGCTGGTCCAGGGAGGAAGCGGACTTTGCTTCCATTGAGAGTACAATCATAGGCTTTTGAGGTAATAAATCATTATTTAACGCTGTTGATGAGTCTGTGTTGTGGAATGAAATACTCTCTGTTGTTCTTTCCAGGTTAGCGCATAATTTACTCTCTGTGACGCTAAAATACTAATCTGTATATGGTTTTTGCAGATAGGGAGAGAAGGACGGAAAATGGCTGTTTTGTTGTTGTAAAAAGTCAGTTTTGTGCAGGCCCACGTGCTCGATGAGATATTTAAAGATGACATGTTTTAAGGTGGTGGGTGAGGGGTAGCTGACATGTTTAGTGCACCGATGCTTTCTGTTTGCAGCCTTCCTTCGTTCGTTCGTTTCGTTCGTTCGTTACGTTCCCGTAACATCGGCACGGCTGACTCTGGCGGGAACTGTTGAGGCTACGCTAACCAGGAGACCGGCTAACCAGGAGACCGGCTAACCAGCGGACCGGCTAACCAGCGAACCGGCTAACCAGCGAACCGGCTAACCAGCGGACCGGCTAACCAGCGGACCGGCTAACCAGCGGACCGGCTAACCAGCGAACCGACTAACCAGCATACCGGCTAAGCAGCAGCAGCAGAGATAAAGCTAAGTGCACCATGTCGTACGCACCCCGTTGACCACCGTTGTCTTTTCGTATCTATGATTTCATTGGAGTAGTGACAACGTGGGGTGTGTGGACACCTGCACGAACTAGAGCTTTTCGAACAGAACATTCTCATTTGACTGTATTTACACGGGTTCAGCGTGTTACTATAATTTTCTACATACTACTGGCATTTTGTCAGTGAACACTGGGTTTTTACGTGTTGAGAACGTAAAAGGAACATATTTTGAGTGAAGGCTCGAGGGAGGTGGAGAGTTTATACATAAACAGGCGTCTGAAACTTATACTTTTGTTGACTCTATTTAATTGTATGCCTGCGAGAGTGGATCGTGGTGTGGTTAGTTAATTAGTAGTAATTAACCGGTTCATAATCACCTTGAGTGATATATTGAAACGTGACACGTGGGGCCAAGCCGGGATTTACTCAGTTAATTTCCAACTGATAAAGACCCACCAATTAAGGATAACTAAGAGCAGATAATCTCGTCAGTGCTCGACTTATTTTCTGCTTGGTGCTACCCTTTTTTGTATAGTTTTGATCATATACCACACCTTAAGCGATTCACATCTTGCAGGAAATGTAAATTGTAATTTGTGAGCTATTGTATGCGCTAACTGTGATTACCTCCCTTTCCTTTGTTTGTGAATCTTTGTTGTTGTACGTTCAGAGTTTTCCGTTGCAGAGAGCTGAGCGGGGTTAGCGGATTTGTTATTCGTTTTACTCAGTTTTCTCTACATTGTTTCGCATTCTGTAACAGGTTACATTTCTACCGTCTTGTTTTACTTGGATTTTTCTCCATATTTTGACTTTGTTGGAATTTTGGGGGGGAAGGGTCCGAGGACTTCTGTCCTAACCAAGGCTGTGGGAGACACTCTGTTTCACCGCAAAAAGCAGCCGATAAAGTAGGCTACGCGATTTGTTCTACACCGTTTGGATTTTTTCTTCTGCATTTTCCGGTTGCTGGATTTTTGTATCCATCGCTTTCATCACCGCGTATTCTAGCTATAGCTGCGTTAGACTTACTTTTGTGATAACGCTTTGCTAAACTAACCATGGCTACAGGGGGATCTCCGACGAGGAGAATAACTTTCGAGACTCCTGGCAGTGAGGAACAGACAGAGCGAGACGCACGCGTTAGAGCGCGTAGTTTGCTTAAGCGCAAGGAGTTAGAACGTAAAGAAGACATAGAGCGACAGACGAGAAAAGAAGAGCTTGACAGACAAGAACGACAGGCCGAACGGGACAGACAGGACAAGAAAGACGAACGTGACAGACAGGAACGGAAAGAGAAAGAACAGGCTGAACTTGAGAGACAGGAACGACAGGCCGAACGTGACCGACAGGATAAGAAAGACGAGCTTGAGAGACAGGAACGACAGGCCGAACGACAGGCCGAACTTGACAGACAGGAAAAGAAAGACGAACGTGACAGACTAGACCGGAAGGAACAGGCGGATCGCGATCACCAGCTAGAGCTAGCTAGGCTACAGGCCGAGAAGGGTACGCTTACTCAGGCTAGCGCGCCGACGTTTGTTGCCGACCGTACGAGACTGCCGACGTTCGACGATGACAAGGACGAGCTCGACGACTTTTTACGCCGGTTTGAGCGCATTGCATCTGACCAGAAGTGGGAAGAGGCCACGTGGGCTAGCCGCCTTAGCACCTGCTTGAAAGGACGCGCATTGCAGCTCTACAACGCTTTGGAGGACGACGAGGCGAGAGACTATCAGGCACTTAAGAAGGCGTTACTCCAGCGCTTTAACCTGACTGCGGAAGCCTACAGACGACGTCTGCGTAACAGCAAGAGACTGAGCGGCGAGCTGAGTCATCAGTTTGTGGCACGCCTTAACCTCTACCTGCGGCGCTGGGTGGAGATGGCCGAAAAGGACTGGACCGTCAACGACCTTGCCGACCTCATAGTCATGGAACAACTGATGTCCAGCCTGCGACCTGAGGTGGTGACCTTCGTGCAGGAGCACCAGCCAAAGACTACTCAGGAGGCAGCCGACTGGATCAGAGTGCACGAGGACGCCCAGGCGATCTCCGGCAAATCTTCAGGCTCACGGCCAGGAAAAACGGGAAATTCGGGTTCTTCAGGACCCAAGGACGGGAAGGACGATCAGGGACACAAGGGATCGAGTTCCAGATCTGACATCCAGTGTTACTACTGCAACAAGCGGGGCCACGTGAAGAAGGACTGCCACAGGAGACAGGCTAACCAGGAAGGTGCATTCTAACAGGTTGTCGTGCCTCGCGAGTTTCGCGAGGGTGTCATGGCAACGGCACACGACTCGATTCTGGGAGGTCATCTTGGTACCAAGAAGACCACGGATCGTGTCTGGCGCCATTTTTACTGGCCAGGCATCTGCACGGATGTCCGACGTTTCTGTGCGTCCTGCGATAAGTGCCAGAAGGTGGTTGCCAAAGGAAGGGTGAGGAAGGTCCCCTTGGAGAAGATGCCGCTCATCGACGAACCCTTTCGTCGGGTGGCAGTGGACATCATCGGGCCCATCTTGCCTGCGTCTGAGGACGGAAACAGATACATTTTGACCATGGTGGACTACGCTACTCGATACCCAGAGGCGATCCCTCTGAAATCGATTGAAGCCACGCGAGTAGCTGAGGCTCTGGTTACTATGTGGTCCCGGCTGGGAATTCCATCAGAGGTACTCACCGACAGAGGCACGCAGTTCACGGGAGGAGTGATGGCGGAGGCAGCACGACTGCTATCACTGGAGCAGCACTTCACCACTCCCTACCATGCTCAGTGCAACGGACTGGTGGAGAGGTTCAATGGCACCTTGAAGACCATGCTGAGGAAACTAGCTCAGGAGAAACCACGCACGTGGGACAGGTACATCCCAGCATTGCTTTTTGCATACCGCGAGGTTCCTCAGGAGAGCTTGGGCTTTTCCCCATTTGAGTTGTTGTACGGCAGACAGGTACGCGGTCCCATGGCTATCCTGCGTCAGGCTTGGACGGACGAAGAAGCTGACGAGGAGGTGCAGACGACAGCGACCTACATCGTAGAACTCAGGAACAGGATTGAAGAGACCTGCAAACTGGCTCAAGAGAACCTGGGAAGAGCAGCACAGCGTTACGCGCGAGGATTCGACCGCAAGGCACGGCCGCGCAGCTTCAAGATTGGAGAACGGGTGTTGCTACTTCTACCTGTCAAACACAACAAGCTACAACTGCAGTGGCAAGGACCTTTTGAGGTGACAGCGAAAGTGGGCCAGAACGACTACAGGATCGTCATGAACGGGAAAGCACGCCTGTACCATGCCAACTTGCTGCGCGCCTACATCGAAAGGACTGCCTACGGGGAGAAGAACAAAGACAAGAAGAGGAAAGACAAGAAGACAGAGAAGGTTGCAGTCATCAGGGGTGAAACGAGGGGTTGCTCGTTCTTGAGGACGACCTTTCTGTCTGGAAACAGACCAGCAACCTCTGCAATATCTTCAGGTTGCAAGGTTGGCAAACGCCAGACTTATGCGCTGGGCGTTGATTCTCCAACCGTACCAATTCACGGTACGCGTCATTCCGGGCGCCAACAATGTTGGAGCTGACTTTCTCTCTCGGGCTGTAGAGGAGAACATGACTGTGAGCGAAACCGAGGTTTCGTCTTGAAGAGGGGAGGTGTGTCACGATCGGGTGACAGAGACCAAGAAAGTGCAACTCAGTGGAGTGCCTGTTCTTGGTCGAATGTATGATAGAAAGCGCCTGTGCGTGATATTGGACACAGCAGTTTTTGCTGACAGTGCTCCCGAGCACGGATGTTTTGAAACGCACGAGCTTCACAGTGCGGGTTTCTGCTGTCATAGGGCTGACGGTTTTTTTGCTGACAGCGCGCACGGGATTTGCAGGGATTGAGTTTCTCGTGTCTTTTTCCTGCTTGGGGAGGCAGAATCGTGTATAGCTGGACTGGTTTGGTGACAAGGTCAGTCACGTGTATTTGGCTAGGTGGTCTGTCAGAGACTCAAGGACGACACACTTGACACCCAGCGGCAGAAGAGGAAGGATCTAACACACAGTTACTAGAGTATGATGGTTTTTCACCGAGTATTATATTCGGCACTCTAGGGGAACTTCCACTAGTTTTTCCTTTCTCCCTGCCACGTATTTTGCTGAGGACAAGTCGTCAAATTTCCTTCGTCGGCGATGGCTTTCGCATAAGGATTCGACAAGGGGTTCTGGACGTTTTGGGTCACTGTTGACGAACAGAGGCTGGTCCAGGGAGGAAGCGGACTTTGCTTCCATTGAGAGTACAATCATAGGCTTTTGAGGTAATAAATCATTATTTAACGCTGTTGATGAGTCTGTGTTGTGGAATGAAATACTCTCTGTTGTTCTTTCCAGGTTAGCGCATAATTTACTCTCTGTGACGCTAAAATACTAATCTGTATATGGTTTTTGCAGATAGGGAGAGAAGGACGGAAAATGGCTGTTTTGTTGTTGTAAAAAGTCAGTTTTGTGCAGGCCCACGTGCTCGATGAGATATTTAAAGATGACATGTTTTAAGGTGGTGGGTGAGGGGTAGCTGACATGTTTAGTGCACCGATGCTTTCTGTTTGCAGCCTTCCTTCGTTCGTTCGTTTCGTTCGTTCGTTACGTTCCCGTAACATCGGCACGGCTGACTCTGGCGGGAACTGTTGAGGCTACGCTAACCAGGAGACCGGCTAACCAGGAGACCGGCTAACCAGCGGACCGGCTAACCAGCGAACCGGCTAACCAGCGAACCGGCTAACCAGCGGACCGGCTAACCAGCGGACCGGCTAACCAGCGGACCGGCTAACCAGCGAACCGACTAACCAGCATACCGGCTAAGCAGCAGCAGCAGAGATAAAGCTAAGTGCACCATGTCGTACGCACCCCGTTGACCACCGTTGTCTTTTCGTATCTATGATTTCATTGGAGTAGTGACAACGTGGGGTGTGTGGACACCTGCACGAACTAGAGCTTTTCGAACAGAACATTCTCATTTGACTGTATTTACACGGGTTCAGCGTGTTACTATAATTTTCTACATACTACTGGCATTTTGTCAGTGAACACTGGGTTTTTACGTGTTGAGAACGTAAAAGGAACATATTTTGAGTGAAGGCTCGAGGGAGGTGGAGAGTTTATACATAAACAGGCGTCTGAAACTTATACTTTTGTTGACTCTATTTAATTGTATGCCTGCGAGAGTGGATCGTGGTGTGGTTAGTTAATTAGTAGTAATTAACCGGTTCATAATCAC